>NC_088869.1:49387508-49415031 GCF_032884065.1 Artemia franciscana
ATTGCCCTTGAGCTTTGTTGATGGTGATTGCTAATCGACCATTCCCTGAGTCGCCATCGTCATCTTATATATCCCCCTGTGCACCCCGGCGTCCCCTTTGTAGTTATGTCTCCTGTGTCCCGGTCGTCATTTATATTCCCTGTGTCCCCGGTCGTCATTTGTGTCCCGTGTCCCAGTCTGTGATTTCTCTTTGAGCGTCCCGGGCGTAATTATATTCCTTGTGTCCCGGTGTCCCGGTCGTCATTTATATCCCCTTTTATATCTTTTTCTCCTTTATTTTTCAGTTTTTTTTCCTTTTTTTAGTTTATTTTTTTCTTTTTTAGTTCTTTTAGTTTTACCTTTTTAGTTTTTTTTTTAGTTTTTTAGATGAAATTTTTTTTAGTTTTTTTACCTTTTTTCTTTTAGTTTTTTATTGGTTTTTACCTTTTTTTTTAGCTTTTTTAGTTTTTTTCGTTTTTTCTTTTTACTTTTTTTTAGTTTTTATCTTTTTTATTTTTTTTTATTTTTATTCTTAATTTTATTAGTTTTCTTTTCTCTTCTATTTTTCAGTTTTTTCCTTTTTTTTTAGTTTTTGTTTAGTTTTTAGTTTTTTAAGTTTTTTTCCTTTTTTTAGTTTCTTTAGTTTTTTTTTGTTTTTCGGCTTTTTTATTTTTTTATTAGTTTTAGTTTTTTTTGTAGTTTTTGCCTTTTTTTAGTTTTTTCAGTTTTTTTTTTTAGTTTTAGTTTTTTACCTTTGTAGCCTAACCAGGATTTGAACCTGGGACCTTCATTCTCCGTTCTGACACCCTCTCTCACCGAGTGACTACTCCAGCATGTTCATTTTGGTGTTTTAAATGGTATATTATTAACCAAATTAATAAATAGATTGTCAGGTTTACCAACTCTTGAACATGGAACATAATAATTGTCCTTGGGAAAACAATCCGTATTCATATCTATACCGCATTTTTCTAACGATTGCCCTTGAGCTTTGTTGATGGTGATTGCTAATCGAACATTCCCTGTGTCCCCGTCGTCATTTATATATCCCCTGTGCCCCCGGCGTCCCCGTTGTAGTTGTGTCCCTGTGTCCAGGTCGTCATTTATCTTCCCTGTGTCCAGGTCGTCATTTGTGTCCCGGTATCCTAGTCTGTAATTTCTCTTTGAGTGTCCCGGTCGTCATTTATATAGATATAGATACAGTTTCATTTCATTTTTTTTTTTCTTTTTTAGTTTTTTCTTTTCTTAGTTTTTTTCTTTTTTAGTTTTTTTTAAGTTTCTTCTTTTTATTGATTTGTTTTCTTCAATTTGTCAATGTTCATTGTAACATTGACACTTGGAAAAATCTTTACGTGCCAAGCATGCTAAAGCTCCAACAATTTATATTAAACCTTAAAATTTGGGTATCTGTTTTAAGGTTTTCGAATTACTTTAATCTACTGTCAAAATATATTGAAATATTTGTGCAATTCCCAGTTTTTTTAGTTTTTTCTTTTTTTTTTAGTTTTTTAGCTTTTTTTTTAGTTTTTTTTTAGTTTTTTATCTTTTTTATTTTTTTACGTTTTTTCTTTTTAGGTTTTTCTTTTTTTAATTTTTTTAATTTTTTTTTTTAGTTTTTTCTTTTTAGTTTTTTTTTGTTTTTTACCATTTTTCTTTTTTCGAATTACTTTAATCTATTGTCAAAATATTTCGAAATATTTATGCAATTTCCAGTTTTTACATTCTAGTTTGTTTTGTTTATATATATAGAAGATATAATCTGGCGTAACGGACAGACAACTTATTTTTATATATATAGAAGATATATATATATATATATATATATATATATATATATATATATATATATATATATATATATCTTCTATATATATAAAAATAAGTTGTCTGTCTGTGGATGGATGGATGGATGTGTCAGGTGACGTCACCTGAAAAAACTGATTAGGTGACGTCAAAACTGAAAAAACTAAAAAAAGGCAAAAAAACTACAAAAAAAAACTAAAAACTAATAAAAAAAATAAAAAAGCTAAAAACTAAAAAAACTATAAAGGTAAAAACCAATAAAAAACTAAAAAAAAAGTGAAAAAACTAAAAAAAGGCAAAAACTACAAAAAAAAACTAAAAACTAATAAAAAAAGTAAAAAGCTAAAAAACTAAAAAACTAAAAAAACTAAAAAAAGGTAAAAAACTAAAAAAAATAAAAAATAAAAAAAATAAAAAATAAAAAAAACTAAAAAAAAGGAAAAAACTGAAAAATAAGCTAAAATAAAGGTAAAAACCAATAAAAAACTAAAAAAAAAAGGAAAAAACTAATAAATGACGACACTCAAAGAGAAAGCGACCAGGACATGTACACCGGGATACAAATGACGACCGGGACACAGGGAATATAAATAACGACCGGGACACAGGGACACAACTACAACGGGGACACCGGGGAAACAGGGGATATAAATGACGACCGGGACAAAAAAACTAAAAAGAAATAAAAACTAAAAACTAATAAAAAAAACTAAAAAATCTAAAAATCTAAATAAGCTAAAAAAGAAAAAAAAAGGAAAAAAATAAAGGAGAAAAACAAAACTAAAAAACGAATGTATATACAGACCGGGACACCGGGATACAAATGATGACCGGGACCCGGGACACAGGGAATATAAATGACGACCAGGACACAGGGACACAACTACAACGGGGACACCGGGGGAAACAGGGGGATGTAAATGACGACCGGGACACCGGGACAGGGAATGGTCGATTAGCAATCACCATCAACAAAGCTCAAGGGCAATCATTAGAATCATGAGGTATAGATCTGAATACAGATTGTTTTCCATGGACCATTATATGTTGCATGTTCAAGAGTCGGTAAACCTGACAATCTATTTATATGCAAAGACAATGGGACAGCAAAGAATGTTGTATATTCGCAAGTTTTACGTAGTTAAAACCATATATATATATATATATCTATATTCACAGGTGGGACATAGGGACACAACTACAATGCGCGTAACTATTATGGCGCGTAACGGACTTACGCGCGCGGGGGGCTTGGGGGGGGCGCGAAGCGCCCCCACCAACTAGGTGTTTGGGTGGCGCGAAGCGCCACCCCAACAGCTAGTATATATATATATATATATATATATATATATATATATATATATATATATAATATATATATATATATATATCTATATCTATCTATATATATAAAAATAAGTTGTCTGTCTGTGGATGGGTCAGGTGGACGTCACCTGAAAAAACTGGATCAGGTGACGTCAAAACTGAAAAAACTAAAAAAGGCAAAAACTACAAAAAAAACTAAAAACTAATAAAAAATAAAAAGCTAAAAAACTAAAAAAACTAAAAAAAGGCAAAAACTACAAAAAAAACTAAAAACTAATAAAAAAGCTAAAAAACTAAAAAAACTAAAAAAAGGCAAAACTACAAAAAAAAACTAAAAACTAATAAAAAAAAATAAAAAAGCTAAAAAACTAAAAAAACTAAAAAAACTAAAAAAAGGTAAAAAACGAAAAAACTAAAAACTAAAAAAAAGGAAAAAACTGAAAAATAAGCTAAAATAAAGGTAAAAACCAATAAAAAACTAAAAAAAAAACTGAAAAAACTAAAAAAAGGCAAAAACTACAAAAAAAACTAAAAACTAATAAAAAAAGTAAAAAAGCTAAAAAACTAAAAAAACTAAAAAAACTAAAAAAAGGTAAAAAACTAAAAAAAATAAAAAATAAAAAAAAACTAAAAAAAGGGAAAAAACTGAAAAATAAGCTAAAATAAAGGTAAAAACCAATAAAAAACTAAAAAGAAAAAAAGGAAAAAACTAAAAAAATTTCATCTAAAAAACTAAAAAAAACTAAAAAAGGTAAAAACTAAAAGAACTAAAAAAGAAAAAAATAAATGACGAAACTCAAAGAGAAAGCGACCAGGACAAAAGGAATGTTCGATTAGCAATCAACAAAGCACCGGGACACAGGGAGTATAAATGACGACCAGGACATAAGTAAAAAAAAAAAAACTATCTATATATATATAAATAAGTTGTCTGTGGATCTGTGGATCGTGGATCAGGTGACGTCACCTGAAAAAAACTGGATCAGGTGACGTCAAAACTGAAAAACTAAAAAAAGGCAAAAACTACAAAAAAAACTAAAAACTAATAAAAAAAATAAAAAAGCTAAAAAACTAAAAAACTAAAAAAAGGCAAAAACTACAAAAAAAACTAAAAACGAATAAAAAAAATAAAAAAGCTAAAAAACTAAAAAAACTAAAAAAACTAAAAAAAGGTAAAAAAACTAAAAAAACTAAAACTAAAAAAAGGAAAAAACTGAAAAAATAAGCTAAAATAAAGGTAAAAACCAATAAAAAACTAAAACAAAACTGAAAAAACTAAAAAAAGGCAAAAACTACAAAAAACTAAAAACTAATAAAAAAGTAAAAAAGCTAAAAAACTAAAAAAAAACTAAAAAAACTAAAAAAACTAAAAAAAGGTAAAAAACTAAAAAAAATAAAAATAAAAAAAAACTAAAAAAAAGGAAAAAACTGAAAAATAAGCTAACATAAAGGTAAAAACCATAAAAAACTAAAAAGAAAAAAAGGAAAAAACTAAAAAAATTTTCATCTAAAAAACTAAAAAAACTAAAAAAGGTAAAAACTAAAGAACTAAAAAAGAAAAAAATAATGACGACACTCAAGAGAAAGCGACCAGGACAAAAGGAATGTTCGATTAGCAATCAACAAAGCACCGGGACACAGGGAGTATAAATGACGACCAGGACATAAGTAAAAAAAAAAATTAACAAAACTAAAAGAAGTTAAAAACTACAAAAAACTAAAAAGAAAAAAAAACTAAAAACTAAAAAAAAAACTAAAAAATCTAAAAATCTAAATAACTAAAAAAGAAAAAAAAGGAAAAAAATAAAGGAGAAAAACAAAACTAAAAAACGAATGTATATACAGACCGGTACACCGGGATACAAATGACGACCGGGACACAGGGAATATAAATGACGACCGGGACACAGGGACACAACTACAACGGGGACACCGGGGGAAACAGGGGGATATAAATGACGACCGGGACAAAAAAACTAAAAAGAAAAAAAAACTAAAAACTAATAAAAAAAACTAAAAAATCTAAAACGGGACACCGGGGGAAACAGGGGGATATAAATGACGACCGGGACAAAAAACTAAAAGAAAAAAAAACTAAAAACTAATAAAAAAACTAAAAAATCTAAAAATCTAAATAAGCTAAAAAAGAAAAAAAAAGGAAAAAAACAAAGGAGAAAAACAAACTAAAAAACGAATGTATATACAGACCGGGACACCGGATACAAATGACGACCGGAACACAGGGAATATAAATGACGACCGGGACACAGGGACACAACTACAACGGGGACACCGGGGGATATATATATATATATATATATAATATATATATATATATATATATATATATATATATATATATATATATATATATATATATATATATATATATATATAATATATCTTTATTCACAGGTGGGACACAGGGACACAACTACAATGGTGCGTAACTAGTATGGCGCGTAACGACTTACGCTTGCAGGGGGGCTTGGGGGGCGCGAAGCACCCCCACCAACTAGGTGTTGGGTTTGCGCGAAGCGCCACCCCAACAGCTAGTAGAAATATAAGATAAATCCTATAGAACATTCAAAAGCATATATTTTAACTGTATTTTGGTATACAGGTAAAATATTCCAGAACCCCTTTTTTCATTCTTTATATTTCTTCCTTTACCCTTAGTTGCTCAATTTTACATGTGGGGAGATGTTTTATTTTGATTTTTTTGGGGGGATGTTAATTATATAGAGAGGGGGATTTAAAGAGGTTTAGTTCTCATCGGGGGGAATATTCTACAGGGAGATTTCTTACAGGGACATTTTTGAGGTTTTGATTTGATTAAATGGAAAATTACACAAAAAGGGGGGGGGGCATTTTTCATCTCTTTCCCGAGCAAAACCATTGACAGTCAAAATATCTAGTTGGTACTGACAGAGAAAAAGAAAGATCACTGCCTGTTGGGTATTTTCACGCCAACTCTTCAGTGACAACTTCGGTGGGGCTGTTTGTAGATAACGCGTTTTCAAGCTTTTAATAAGAGAACTACCCCAAACTTTCCTAGTAGTTGTGTTCTTCATTAGTTTCAGTTAGTTCTAAGGTAGCCTGTGCAGTTCAGTCGTAAATTAATACGTAAGGGCAATTGCAGCTATCCCTTAATGGCTCTCTACGGTACTGGAGAACGCTTTTGATATATGAAAACTTTTTCCCCATATGTGTAGGGAAAAAAGTATTGCTGTCGGTATGACAGTTTGGGGTTTTACCGATATATACCCCTGAGGCTTAGTATCCTTCAGTAGTTAGAATTCCGAGGTTTCCAGATTAGAGATAAGAAGAGGCAGTTTGGTAAACCTTATGAACAGAGGCATAATTGAAGGAAATTCTAAAAAATTATGAAAACTACTTGAGAAGAATCATAAATACTTACTTACCTCATTCCCAAACGCACATTGCTTCAGAGGCAAAAAAAAGAGTTGAACCTACAAAAATACCCCTGTTTTTAAGATTAAATAGCATTTTATTGAGGTCTAGCCCTCCGTTGGGTTTTACCTACCTTAAAACCCCTCCCTCCGATAAAGATGACATTGGTGTCTAGCAGTGTTAGGACACCAAACTTTATCCTTACGTGTCATAATGTTCTTAAATTCCATTGGTTACTTTTTGTGACCTATTAATTAGTCGTAATATAGTTATTACCTAATATAGTTAGCCGCTATTATTAATCCTTATTTCTTATGGAAAATAACCCCACCTTGTTTAAAAACTGATTAGTCACTTTAAGCTGAAAATTTCGACAAATTAGCCAATAACATTATTCCTTATTTCTTGAGAGAAATACTGACTGACCTTAAGCTGAGAACTTGAACCAAATTACTTTGTATTTCAAATTTTGCGCCAATGAAAAGAACATAAAATCTGATTCGTCGTTACTATGAAATTTTAAGCCAATAGGACAAGTAAAAAGATATGGGTTATACTATTTTTCGAGGAAGCTGTTTTTGTCTCTGTGGTGAAAATTTTTAAAATGATAACTTTATTTTTAAAATTCTATGCTAGCAATTTTATGTTTAACTTAATTCTATCAAGCCTATACTATACATTTTATGGTTATATTGAGAACGAGGAGGGTTTGAACTCCCTGTCCTGACGCTAAAAATACATCAAAAATGCATATTAAGTAAACACATAAACTTGAAGCATTTTTTTTTTGTATCCCCGCACATTTCCAAACAAAATCCTGGATACGGCGATACTTCCTTGACGATTACTGATCATACAGTCAAAAAACCTTGTTGGTTTCTTTCAATGTCTTAGAAATGCTCTCATTTCTTAGAATTTTCTTCCCTTGTCCCATGAAAAGGTAGCATAGTTCTCATTAATATCAAAACAAATAAACGTTCAAATGAATATATTTATTTGCTCGTCATAGAAAAGCAGTGTGGTCTTAGAAAAGAAACTAACATAAGGTATTACGTCGAAAATACAATATCAAAAGAGCGTGATACCTTTCTAAGGGTAAGTGGCAGAGGATAGACAGCAGCTATGGCATGAGCGGCATCTAGTCCAACCGTAGGCAACTGCCGGAGCTGATTCACCCAGAGTCTAGACAAGCCCGTTCCGGATTCGTCAACTTTAACTGCTTGAACATCAGTGGCCATATCAGAACTTGAATAAAAAGTGAAAGACGCTTGCCGTTCATTCAATCTGAAAATATATTAATACATTTTATAATATATAAATATATTTAGAATATATTATATTATATATAAACATATTTATAATACATTATATCTATATATATAAAAATAAGTTGTCTGTCTGTCTGTCTGTGGATCAGGTGACGTCATGTTTCTGTGTTGACTGACGTCATGAAATTAGTTGTCGTCATTTTTGCTTTGACGGTGACGTCATTAATGGTATTTAAGACATTTGTTCACGGAAAAATGTTTAATTGTAAAATGACTGAAGAACCTATTGGGTTTGGGATTTTGACTTGGATAAGGTCATCAATGCCTACCAGATTTAAGTTAAAAAAACAAAGGTTCGTCGATATGTACTTCATAGTGACGCTGAAAAATAAAGAAGAAAAAGAAAACTGAAAAAAGAAAAAAGGTAAAAAACTAAAAAAAAACTAAAAAGAAAAAACACTCAAAGAGAAATTACAGACCGGGACACAAATGACGACCGAGACAGAGGGAATATAAGTGACGACCGGGAACCTCAAAGAGAAATTACACACTGGGACACCCAGACACAAATCACGACCGGGACACAGGGAATATAAATGACGACCGGGACACAGGACACAACTACAACGGGGACGCCGGGGGCACAGGCAGGATATATAAATGACGACCGGGACACAGGGATTGTTCGAATAGAAATTACAGACCGGGACACCGGGACACAAATGACGACCGGGACACAGGGAATATAAATGACGACCGGGACACTCAAAGAGAAATTACAAACTGGGACACCGGGACACAAATGACGACCGGGACATAGGGAATATAAATGACGACCAGGACACAGGGACACATCATTAGAATAATGAGGTATAGATCTGAATACGGATTGTTTTTCCATGGACAATTATATGTTGCATGTTCAAGAGTCAGTAAACCTGACAATCTATTTATATGCACAGACAATGGGACAGCGAAGAATGTTGTATATTCGCATGTTTTACGTAGTTAAAAACATATATTTATATCTATCTCTATTCACAGATGGGACACAGGGACACAACTACAATGGCGCGTAACTAATATGGCGCGTAACGACTTACGCGCGCGGGGGGGCTTGGGGGGAGCGCGAAGCGCCCCACCAACTAGGTGTTGGGGTGGCGCAAAGCGCCACCCCAACAGCTAGTAGTACATATAAATATGTTTATAATATATTATATAATATATAAATATATTAAGAATAAATTAAATAATATATAAATAAATACATTTTACTGTTTTATTTAACAAAGCTAACCTAATTTCATATGATAAAGGTATTGTCCAACATTACAGAGAAGCTGTTGAAATTTATAAATACCAACATTTACGTCTAGCTTTGAACAGAGATTCAGGTGATTTAAGAATAAATTAGTCGTATTTCGGTTTTCTCAAAAGAGAAGTCGATACTTTAGTAATCCTGAAATAAACGTTTAACCACTTCCCCAATCACATAATCAACTACATCATCAACCCCTTAGATCTCAAAGGGTATCCGCAAGAAATGCGATGTTTAAAATCAGAAATCAAGTGACCTAGTTCATCAATTTATTCAATCGCTAATTCGTTTGTTTGAGTGAATGAATTTGTTCTTTTATTTCTCAATTGTTCGTTGGTATCCGTCGTTGGCAGTTCAAATTTGCTTGGATTCTGTGCAGATCGCGGATATTGGCGGATAACTCACTTTATTGTTTGATAGGTATTCTATTTTATTTTTATTAATTTTCGGTCTTTTATTTAAAATTTTGGCGGTTTTCTTTCATTGGTTTTGTTGTACTTTCCGCGCTTGTTTTTTGTTTTCTTCCTTGATCATATTATTTTGCTCGCGCTGACGAAAAGAAGCGGTTATTCTCTCGAAATATTCACTTTCTGTGTTTTTTTCAGTATTTTCGTTTGGCCTTTAAAAATCCCATTTTTGATCGTTTCCTTCCTTTATGTAAATATTATATTGTATTATGTAAATATTATATTATATTTATGTAATATTATTGGCCTTTATATAAATATATTTAGGTAAACAATCGCTTTTCGGACAAACGTTCTTTGATTATTTAAAGAATAAGCCAATTCAATAATAAGTTTAGAAAATAATTATATGTAACTTTGCTTTTATCCCTGTTTAAATGTAAAATTGGTTTTTAAATTAATTTTTTATACTACAGGCTAGAGGTGATAAACTTTAAGTTAGGAGTGATTCGTGCTAGTAGTAATTAAACCTCTAAAGAGGAGTTTTGACAACAATAAATACCGCAAAGAAATGAATTTTCTGGTGATTCTCAGACTAGTTCTACCCGGAGTTTAAATGGTAATATTTTTCTGTTTCTTATTTACAAACATAATTTAATATTCCATTCGGTACTTGTATGACATACCCACAATCACTAAAGAAGTGAAGTTATGTTAATCCTAATAAAATATTCCTAAGCATGAAAAAAATATAATACTTCAGAAATAAATTTGGGCTATATATTTGCACATTAGGGGGAGGGGGTAGGGGTTTAGAACAAAGTATAGAGGGCCTGCATGCAAAATGTGTTAGCTACAATTATTATGCACTTTATGAAGTAGAAATTGTTTACTGTACAAACACTTTAACCCCCATCCCACCCCTAATGTGCAAATACATAGCCCAAACTATATATTTCCCATCTATTCTGTCACTTATCTTTGTCTTTTCTCACGCTAAGGTGAAAGAAACTAGCGAAAGCAACCAGTTTACAGTGCGTCATTGCATGAACAACTTAATTGGTAGTGGGTATATTACACAAGTACCTTCCATTCTTTCCCAGGGGAGGGATGGGTGTTACCCCTGTTGATATCCATGGGGAATATTCCTATAAAACAGACTGTCTTAAAAAATTTGCTTTTCAAACCGTCGAAATGATAATCCTATGAATAATTTTTGGTTTTGTTAACCCACATAGTCCTAGTAAAATTCGAAACGTGTATTTTTTTTTTCAAGGATAGACCTCATTCTCGAAACATTGCTTTACGAATATTAAACTTAAATGTTAAACAGGAGTTGATGTATGAAGTAGTAAACCTTCTTTACATTGAAGAGAACCTTGGGTCAAACAACTTGCAGTAACCAACCGTAAGTAAAGAGCAACCCTAGACAACAGAAACCAAAAAACAAAATGTCGGATATAACAAAATCTATTATTTACGATAAACCTAAAATGTAATAATTTTAATAACACTCATTAATACCTATAGAAAATGAAAATTCGCATGATTTTAGAAACATAAAATACCCCCCCCCCAAAGGGATGCAATCTTTATAGAAGAAGGTAAAGAAATTCAATAAGTGTGAGAGAACAGAAACTATGAAATATATCGGGGATTGTGTCATCCTTAGCCCCACGCTCTATACCCTAAAGTTCGGCGGTTTGTCCAATTCTTTTAAGAAAGACTCTTGGATTGGAATAGAAAGAATTTTCAAATTACTAGAAAAATTTAATTTCCGTGGCTTTCCCCCTTTCATTTACACGATAATTTCTGCTCGTTCTGAGTATCAACATCACTCTATATTTTCATTGGAAAAATCTTTTTTTTTTTTATTTGATATTCATAAGATTTTAGTGGATTTGGCAAAAGCTGAATTTAAGTCTCAGCAAATTAGTTTTATTTGGCTTGCTATTTTTCGTCCGAGACATACATTTCCAAAATGTACATTCTTAAATTTTCAACGATCGATAAGCCTAGAGTTCCCGAAAAAACCAATTTATTAGAAGGCAAAGCACTTGTTTCAGGCTTCAAATAAATTCAAAATCTGGTTTCCTTAGGCCTATTTACAATGACATTTTATTCAATAACATTTAGTTAACGCTCATAGAACTTTCCATAAATTCTCAATTCGGCCTCTGTTCTCAAATAAAGCATAAGTCATTGTGAAATTGAGCTAAAAATACTTTTCAAGGATAGTAGTAGCTCTTTATGAATAAAAGTCACACTATTGAATTAAAGCACTTGTAGATTATAATTATTTTCGCATTTTTGAGCACAGTGAATAAAGTTTCGTTTCGAAGTACCAAGAATATAAGTAAATAAGTAAGTATGACGGCACTAGACCCTTTTGATCTGAACTGGCGGTGCTGATCTCCGTTTAGTGGCCCTTCAGCCAGGAAGTGCAATGGAGGGCCAGCCATTCTGTGCTTTCGCAAACCCTTCAAGCTTAACTTCCCCAGATTTCTCCAGGTACCCATTTAAAGCTGGGTCGACTCAGGCTGAGCATTCACACCACTGATCCCCGTCGCAAACCAAATAACGAACTTTGGCAGGGATCAAACCCGTACCCCTTGGACAAAGAATTCTCGAACCAGCACGCCAACCACTTAGCCAGGACGGTAACAAGGATGACAAAATGAAAGCATTCCCCATGAAAATCATAATTTACGGAGATTTTCTTTCGGTAATTTCAAAATTATATAGCTTTTAGGGCACTATTGCATTTTCGTCAGTGTAGTCGCACCGAACCGTGAAAACAGATTACCAAAATTTATTAGTTAAATTTGAAAATGCTTTTTTTTAACGAGAAAATACAATCATCGCAATTCGTAGATTTTCAAAGAAAAATTGATGTTCGAAGCAAAGTTACAACTTCACAAGCTGTTCGGCTTCTTTCATGCTGTTTTTTTTTACTCCTCCTATCTATTTTAATTTGCCGCACTCTAATACAAAAACTGCATAATTGCATGTTAAGGTCTTTCTCATAAAAAATGAAGTCCCAATTTTTCTAGTTTTTCATGATTTATATGGTTGTGCAAGATCCTATATCACCAATCCAAACTATCAGATAACATTTTCTTGGTACTGTGAAGATTATTATAAATATAATAGGCATTCGATAATCTGCGGAAAGGTCTATGTAGCTAATTAAACAGTTGCTACAATTAAACTTCAAAAACTATAAAATTAAAAGTTTTTTGAATTTACTAAATTTTTTTTTGAGTCTCCGTGATTGTTGTTTCTATTCTCTCTGTTAATCCCCACTTCTGCCAACATTTTGTATCTCTTTCCTCAACTCCTCCACCTACCCTCTATGTCTTTTTTTCCTGTGTGTCTTAACCTTACTTTTCGCCCTCCAAAAACTAGCGTCTACGATATTAATTCACATGTACTATGACAATTAGAAGAAAATATTTTGAAAATTAATGTTAAGAAGACCATGTCGCTAAGACACGGTATAAATGAAGGTGATATTGAGTAACGAAAAGATTGATCAAGTGGACTGTCTCACATACCTACGTAGTATTGTTAGTAAAACCACACATACCTACGTAGCATTGTTAGTAAAGCCTCACATACCTACGTAGTATTGTTAATAAAGCTCACATACCTACGTAGAATTGTTAGTAAAGACTCATATACCTACGTAGTATTGTTAGTAAAGCTCACATATTGTTAGTAAAGCTCACATACCTACGTAGTATTGTTAGTAAAGACGGAAAGTAGAAGCAGAAAAGCCAAGGCCCAGGTTGTTTTTTTCACAGTTGAAAAAAGTTTGGAAGAATAGGAAGATATGTCTACGATCCAAAATTAGAATATTGGAAGCTGTAATGATGACAGTGGTAAACTACGGTTCTGAAGCATGGGCGCTCGACGGAGGAGGATTTGCTAGATGTTTTCCAGAGAAAATTCAGTCCCCGTCTGACTAACGGTATATCAGCCAGTAAGCTCAACGAAGAATATGGCTCGATACCAATGTAACCGCTTTCCTGTTTGAGCAGTTGTTCTGAAAGAATTTGGAAAAAAAGTATAACTTTTTGGGATATTCAATGTTTTTTCTGTAAAAAAATCCCTTTTTTTTGTTGATGGATGATTGAAATTTCTACAGAAGAGTTCTCCGATAAGCTGAATCTAATGATGTGATTATTATTAAAGGTTACTCGCCTTTTTGGAAGTGATTTTCATCTTTAAAAAAAAAATCGGGCCCATTTTCTCATAATCGTAGACGCTAATCCATAATGCTCATAAAATTTTAGGCCCTTTGGTAACTGGGATTAGATCCTAGGTCCTTCAATGCCAAGCAAAGGCTAACCCACTGATTCACCACCACCATGCTCGTTCACTTTTTCTACTTCTTTCTTATTATTCTTGTTTGATTATAAGACATACAATAAGATATTAAGATATAATTAATTTATCTATATATATATAAAAATAAGTTGTCTGTGGGTCTGTCGAGTGACGTCATGTCATCATGTCGTCATGTCGTCATGAAGTTAGTTTTCGTCATGTTTGTTATGACGATGACGTCATAAAATGTACTTAAGAAACTCGTTCAAAGACAAATTTAAATTGTAAGAAGATCGTGGACGAAAAATGTTTAATTGTAAAATACTGAAGAACCTACAATGGCAACAGCCGAGAAAGCTGCTCAAAGAGTCTATGCCAAAAAACTTGCGGCTGATAGAGAAAGTAAGAAAAGAAAGCGTGCCGAGGAATCACAAGAACAGCAAGAAAATAGGCTTGCGGCTGATAGAGAAAGTAAGAACGAAAAAGTAAGAAAAGAAAGCGTGCCGAGGAATCACAAGAACAGCAAGAAAACAGGCTTGCGGCTGATAGGGAAAGTAAGAACAGAAAGCGTGCCGAGGAATCACAACATATATGTATATATATATATATATATATATATATATATATATATATATACTACATATATACTATCTATATATATAAAAATAAGTTGTCTGCCTGTGTGTCTGTCTGTCAGGTGACGTCATGTTTCTGTGTCGACTGACGTCATGAAGTTAGTTGTCGTCATTTTTGCTATGACGGTGACGTCATTAAAGATATTTAATCATGAAGTTAGTTGTCGTCATTTTTGCTATGACGGTGACGTCACTAAAGATATTTAAGACATATATGTTCACGTAGAAATCTATTAATGTTTAAGTTTAAAATGGCTGATGAACTTACAATAGCAAAAGCCGATGAAGATGCTCAAAGAGTCTATGCCAAAAAACTTGCTGCTGATAGAGAAAGTCAGAAAAGAAAGCGTGCCGAGGAATCAAAAGAACAGCAAGGAAACAGGCTTGAGGCTGATAGAGAAAGAAAGAACAGAAAGCGTGCCGAGGAATCAAAAGAACAGCAAGAAAACAGGCTTGAGGCTGATAGAGAAAGAAAGAACAGAAAGCGTGCCGAGGAACTACCAGAGCAACGCGAAAGCAGACTTGCTGCTAAAAGAGAAAGTGAAAAAAGAAGGCGTGCCGAGGAATCACAAGAACAGCAAGAAATCAGGCTTGCTGCTGATAGAGAAAGTAAGAAAAGAAAGCGTGCCGAGGAATCAGAGCAACCTGAAAGTTATCGCCTGGCATTCAGGTACAGCCCAGTCGATGATTATAGCTTGAGTAGATGTGTTCAAATCGGGACAATGTCTAAAATTGGTCCCTATTGCAAGGCCTTGAAATTCAATGGTGAAACAATGGGAATGTGTTGCGCCTCAGGAAAAGTTAAACTTCCTCTATTGGCTGCACCACCAGAGCCATTGAAGACTTTCCTTACTGGAACTACGTCAGAATCTAAGCGTTTTTTGTCAAAAATCAGAAAATACAACTCATGTTTCCAAATGACGTCGTTTGGAGCCCAAATCGAAAATCCAGATCAATTTATGTCTACTTTCAAAGTAAAAGGGCAAATTTATCATAGAGCAGGGTCCTTCTACCATTCTCAGGCGAGAATCATAAATTTTTACAATTGTACTTCATCAGTGATAGAAATTCTGAATTGAATGCACGTTGCGAAATTTTCTCCCAACGTTGAAAGGACAATCGTTTCCCAATTGCAACATCTTTTCCACGAAAATAATAATTTAGTGCGTCTGTTCAAAACAGCCATCGATTTGATGCCTACTGATACGCATAAAATTGTTATTTCCGCTGACAAAACGCCTCCTGGCCAACATGTGCGTAGATACAATGCTCCAACTATCGACGAAGTGGCAATCGTTATGGTCGGTGATCAGTTTTTACCTCGAGATATTATTCATCATAAGCGAAACGCTCAGTTGTTAAGAATTGCTGAAACTCATCGATGCTACGATGCCCTACAATATCCTATCATTTTTTGGGATGGAGCCGACGGCTATCACTTTAATATTAAATTGATGAATCCAGCCACTAACAAAGAAATGAATAAGAAATGCAGTGCAATGCATTATTATTCCTATAGACTACGTGTCCGATTGCAAAACGATGACTCTGGTCAAACATTTTCAGATCAATTGCTGGCAATTGGAAACGGAAAGCTCCCAGTAGACTCAATTTCAGGACGTATACAACTACCTGCTGATTTCTGTAATTTAGTGACGTCCAAAAATGAATTGATTGAAAAAGTATTTCCGAATATTCTAAAAAATTATAAAAATAATAAATGGCTAAGTGAAAGAGCGATTCTCGCACCCATAAATATAGACGTCCACGAAATCGACAATATTGTTTTGACCAAGATTCGAGACCAGGCAGTCCTTTACAAGTCATTCGACACAGTTTTGGAACCAAATGAAGCGGTTAATTATCCATCTGAATTTTAAATTCCATAGATCTTTCAGGGTTTCCACCACACGTGCTACAACTAAAAATAGGCGTACCAATAATACTTTTAAGAAATATCAACCCACCAAAGCTTTGCAATGGCACACGACTTGCTGTAAAAAAAAAATGGAAAACCTAATAGAGGCCACAATCTTGACAGGGCCTTTTGAGGGTGAGGCTGTTCTTATTCCTCGCATTCCCATGATTCCAACGGATCTGCCTTTTCAATTTAAAAGATTGCAATTCCCAATTCGATTAGCATTTGCTAATCGAATTGGTATAGATCTTGGTATAGAATTGGTATAGATATTGGTATAGATTTGGTATAGATAAATGTGGTATAGATCTTGATACTGATTGTTTTTCCCATGGACAATTGTACGTTGCATGTTCGAGGGTCGGTAAACCTGACAATCTATTTATATGCAGTGACAATTGGACAGCGAAGAATGTTGTATATTCGCAAGTTTTACGCAGTTAATTTGTATTGTATCTATCTATCTATCTATCTATCTATATAAAAACGAGTTGTGTGTATGCATGTTTGTTTGTTTGTAAAAAGAGCGTTTGCATATGACGTCATTATTAGTACATACGTCTTTGTATATGCACAGACAATGGGAAAGCCAAGAATGTTGTATATTCGCAATTTTTGCGTAGTTTGAAACACATATATAAATTATATATATATATATATATATATATATATATATATATATATATATATATATATATATATATATATATATATAAATAAGTTGTATGTGTGTTACATCTGTCTGTCTGTCTGTCCGCATATGACGTCTGAATTATTTCATCAGGTAAACACTACAAGAAAAACTAAAAAGAAAAAAAAACATTAACAAAAACTAAAAAAGCTAAAAAACTAAAAAAACTACAGACCGGGACACAAATGACGACCGGGACACAGAGGATATAAATGACGACCGGGAAACAGGGACAGAACTACAACGGGGGCACCGGGGGGCACAGAGGAATATATAAATGACGACGGGGACACAGGGAATGTTCGATTAGCAATCATCATCAACAAAGCTCAAGGGCAATCATTAGAATCATGAGGTATAACTAAAAAAAACTAAAAAAAAAGCAGGGACACAACTACAACGGGGACGCCGGGGGGCACAGGGGGATATATAAATGACGACGGCGACACAGGGAATGTTCGATTAGCAATCACCATCAACAAAGCTCAAGGGCAATCATTATAATCATGAGGTATAGATCTGAATACCGATTCTTTTTCCCATGGACAATTATATGTTGCATGTTCAAGAGTCGGTAAACCTGACAATCTACTTATATGCACAGACAATGGGACAGCGAAGAATGTTGTATATTCACAGTTTTACGTAGTTAAAAATCATATATATATATATATATATATATATATATATATATATATATATATATATATATATATATATATATATATATATATATATATATATATATATATATATATATATATATATATATATATATATCTATATTCACTGGTGGGACACAGGGACACAACTACAATGGCGCGTAACTAATATGGCGCGTAACGACTTACGCGCGCGGGGGAGGGGTGTCTTGGGGGGGGGGGGGCAAGAAGCGCCACCCCAACAGCTAGTAAGAGAAAAAATCTATAAGATATAATTAAGATTATATAATAAGATCTTTATCATTAAGATATCGATAAGAGCTTTGATATTATAATTCAACGACATTAATGCATAATAAGATATCAATAAGATCATCATCATAAGATCATTATATTTATAAGATATAATTAAGATCTTTATCCATAACATCAATAAGATCTTTGATTAAATAATTCAAAAACGCTAATGCATAACAAGGTATTAATAAGATTACGTCGACTTTAAAGCAACATTCCGAACCTGGAGATTTCCCTTCAGCCCTATCGGAACACATTTTTGATGTTACAGACCATTTCATCTTGTTCGATAATGTCTTTTTGATTTATGGGGACCGGGGTTTAAAGCAAACTTTCCGGAAAACGATTGAAATTAAGAGTATTTCACTCAAGAGCCTCGCTTTGAATACACACAGGTGAATTGGGCTTGAACTCTATTTACGATAACTTATCGAAGTCAGATAAAGTATGATTCATTTCTCCCAAGGCGTTTAGCCCCTTCCCACTTGTTAGTTCAAATAAAGCCAACGAACCGAAACCTGGAAGGGAAAGAAGATTGGCTTCCAGTGGTGCATTGAAAAAAATAAGAGCAACAAGATGTAATTAAACAAGGGCAATAAGGGCAAGAAACAAATAAGAGCAACAAGATATAATTAAATAAAAGCAATTAACAAGATGTAATTATTTTATTTCGTACACATACCTTAGGTCTTAATTGTTTTATTTAGTATTTCTGCTGATGATGGTCACTGCATATGTCATCAATATATCCAGTATATTTTGTGAATGTTATTATCTCTGTCTAATAAAAGGATTTGTCCCAATTCGAAATTTTTTTACCATCAATCAGACTGTCAAATCAATCAAATGGCTAGTTCACTTCTTATAACATATGGTGAAAAGTATTCCATAAAAAAAACTAGTTAGAACTACCCAATCACCTAAATATTGTTACGAACGGGTTCAGTGATAACTAAATCTTTGTGGCAGCAAGAAAATTGGTCATAAGAAAGGGAGAGAGAAAAAGAGAACCGAGAGAACTAGAATGGAGATAAAGAGAAAATATAGTAGAATATAATAAAAGATAATATAACAGAGAGAAAGAGAATAAGAGAAAAAGATAGAAAGTGAGAGGGAGTAAGAAAGAGAGACGATTAAGAAACATACTTGTACTCTTTATCAGCGATGGCCTTTGTATAGCTTCCAACAAATTGGGCAAAATCCTTAGAAGAGTCAACTTCAACATGCGATATCATATACTCCAGTTCCAATTGTACTAATAAATCTTCTATTTCTTCCCTGAAAAAAAATATACCAAATGTCTAGAGCTTCAAGCAAATTAAAAGAAAAATAACAACAAATTAATGGCTAATGTGAAAATCAAAACAGCAAAAACAGGCAAAAAAATCCGAAATGCAGTATATTATACAAAAAAACACACAAAACCAATTCAAATATTAAGACACAAAGGTATGCATATGCACCTAACCCAAATCGTAAAAATATAATTGATAGGTTCAGTTAATTTAATGCATTTTTCCATATCTTTTATTATGTTTAAAAGTAAAAAAAAAACAAAAAAAAACAGCAGCTTCAAAAAAAAATATAGGTGTAACATAATAAACAAAGCAGCTTCTTCAGCTGCTCTTTTTCCTATTTAAGCTGTTCAACTTCTCTTACAATTTTTCATATGTATAAGTATTAAGCGCTAATAGCTGACTTTTAAAGAACTACCCCAATCGCCACCTGGTATCGTTATACAGTGGCAAGCTGGAGCGAGTATTTCTCTATCACAACACCAGAGGAAGTAAGTTTCTGGTCCTCACAAGAGAGTATACATTTTTTACTTTACATGGTTGTCGTACATCTAGGCCCTGCTGTTACTATACTGATTTACGAGCAGTATTTGAACAAAAGGTAAAAACATTTTTCTTTTATACATAGCCTATATTAATAGATTCTAACATGTCAACAAAATTAGGCCTCCCCATTAGGGACATACAAGAGAGGACCCCCCCCCCATTAGCCCCCGAAATTGGTTCAAAGAGTACACCTATAAAACTTGAAAATTTACAACCCCCGAAATAGTTAAAATAGTCGATATAAAATAGTCGATAAAATAGTTAAAATAGTCGAAATAGTTGCATCAAATAGTTAATTTAAAAAAAAATATACATCAAACGGTTCGTGGTAACAAGCTGTAAGTAAGGAGCAACCCGGCTCAATACTAACCGAAACCCTAAAAACTAAAATTTTGATACCAATAGATATATCCAATAAATATATCCAGAGACCAATAGATATCATCGCCTTACTATGCTGTTTTCAAATACATAAGTTTAATTAAGCTTAGTCTTGCCCATTAAAGGCTACGAGCCTGAGAAAATTTGCCCGATTTTCAAAAAAGGAGGAAATATCCCATAAAAGTCATAGAACCCCATTGAAAATCATACCATCAGGTACAGAGTATAGAAGAACCCTACTGTAGAGGTTTTAAGATCCTATCTGTAAAAATGTGGAATTTTGTAATTTCTACCAAAAGAAAGATCACAGATGCGTGTTTTTTCTCCCAGGGGTGATCGTGTTGACCCAGAGGTTCTAGAATATCATGAGAGAGCTCATTCGAACGGAAATTAAAAAGTTCTAGTGACCAAGAAGTTTGCAAGGCAACTAGGCCCCCTCCCAGCCCCTTTTTCTAAAATCATCCGATCAAACTTTTAGGATAATGAAGGATAATTGAAAGACCCAATAACTACGCCTTTGGACATAACATGACCCCCGCCTAGCCCTAAGGAAAACATCTTTAAGTTATAAAATTTCCCCATTGCTTGATCATAATATTGCTATTGGGCAGTATGTATACATTTTCGTATGGGGGGGGGGGGGAGGGCGCATTTTCTGCTGAGTTTTTCCACGGGTAAATCAAAGAGTTCGTGGTAACGAACTGTAGTAAGGAGCGACCATGCTCAATAGTAAACGAACCTCTAAAAAACGGAATTTTGATGCTAAAAGATACATCAAAAGAATCGGATTTTCATGCTGATTTTAAATATATAAGTTTCATCAAATTTAGTCTTTGTCATCAAAAGTTACGAGCCTGAGAAAATTTGCCTCATTTTGGAAAATAGGGGGAAACACCCCCTAAAAGTCATAGAATCTTAACGAAAATCGCACCATCGCATTCAGCGTATCAGAAAACCCTGTAGCAAAAATTTAAAGCTCCTATCTACAAAAATGTGGAATTTCGTATTTTTTGCCAGAAGACAGATCACGGGTGCGTGTTTATTTGTTTTCTTTTTTTTCCCAGGGGTCATCGTATCGACCAAGCGGTCTTAGAATGCCACAATAGGACTCATTCTAATGGAAATGAAAAGTTCTAGTGCCCTTTTTAAGTAACCAAAATTAGAGGGCACCTAGGCCCCCTCCCACGATCATTTTTTCCCAAGTCAACGGATCAAAATTTTGAGATAGCCATTTTGTTCCGCATAGTCGAAAATCATAATAACTATGTCTTTGGGAATGATTTACTCCCCCACAGTCCCTGGGGGAGGGGCTGCAAGTTATAAACTTTGAGTAGTGTTTACATACAGTACTGGTTATTGGGAAGTGCACAGACGTTTTCAGGGGGATTTTTTTGGTTTGGGGGTGGGGTTAGGAGAGGGGGCAATGTAGGAGGATCTTTCCTCGGAGGAATATGTCATGGGGGAAGAGAAATTCAATGAAAAAGCGCGGGATTTTCTAGCATTACTATAAAGAAAACAATGAAAAAATAAACATGAAAAAGTTTTTTCAGTTGAAAGTAAGGAGTAGCATCAAAACTTAAAACGAACAGAGATTATTACACATATGAGGGGTTCTAAAAATACTTTAGCATAAAAAGCGAGGTATTTAGGAGAAGATAAATACCTCGCTCTTTATACTATAGTATTTTTAGTAATTTAAACTATTTATTCTACGGCCTTTCTGATTCAGGGGTTATTCTTAAAGAATTGGGACAAAACTTAAGATTTAGTGTAAAGAGTGAGGTATTAACGAGGGGATAAACCCCCTCATATACATAATAAAAATATAAAAGTTTATTACGTAAGTTAATTCTTAAGTTACGTATATTTTTTACTAATAAAATCGTTCGTTAAAAATTAAAAATTCTAGTTGCCTTTTTAAGTAACGGAAAAATTGGAGGGCAACAGGAAGCCTCCTTCCACACCCCTTATTTGTCAAAATCGTCTGATCAAAACTAAGAGAAAGCCATTTAGCCAAAAAAAGAATTAATATGCATATTTCATTTTAATAATTTATGTGCGGAGAGCCAAAATCTAACATGCATTAATTCAAAAACCTTCAGAAATTAAATAAAAAAACTAGTTTTTTTTAACTGAAAGAAAGGAGCGACATTAAAACTTAAAACGAACAGAAATTACTTCGTATATGAAATGGGTTGTCCCCTCTGCAATCCCTCGCTATTTACGCACAAAAGTTTGACTCTTTGCCACAGTCCTACTTTTTGAAACAATTAAAAACTTTAGCGTAAAGAGCGAGGGATTGCGGAGGGGACAACCATTTCATATACGGAGTAATTTCTGATCGTTTTAAGTTTTAATGTCGCTCTTTACTTACAGTTAAAAAAACTAGTTTTTTATTTAATTTTCCATATAGAGGGATGCTTCCAGGGGGGTGAACTTATCAGTGGAAATTATACACAGGGGGAATTTGCCAGAATTCCTAAACGGAATTCTTTTTATAGGCCTTGCTTTCTCTTTTCCATCTCAATTTTACACGTGGAATTGTAAAGGGTAATTGTCAGGGGTAAATTTTTACCAGGATTTAATTGTCTAGAGGATATTTCTGTGGTGAGGGGGATTTCTCCGTGACGGTGGGGCCGGATTTCATGGCATTATTTAAAAAACGATCAGAAATTAAATAAAAAAACAAGTCTTTCAACTGAAAGTAAGGAGATATGAAGGGAATTGTCTCCTCCTCAACACCTCACTCTTTACGCTAAAATTCGAATTTTGTTCCAATCCTTTAAGAACGACTCCTGAAACAAGAGGGTCGTTTAATTAAAACAAAAAGAAGCCTTTTTAAAAGTACCAAAATCTTTAGCGTAAAGAGCGAGGTGTTGAAGAGGGGGCAATCCTCTTCATATACGCAATAATTTCTGTTTATTTTAAGTTTTAATGTAGCTCCTTACTTTCAGTTGCAAAAACTTGCTTTTTTTATTTAATATATAATAAGCGCTAATGCCTGACTTCTAAAGAATTACCCCAATCGCCACCTGGTATCGTTACACAGTGGCAAGATGGAGCGAGTATTTCTCCATCACAACACCAGAGGAAGTAAGTTTCTGGTCCTCACAAGAGAGTATACATTTTTTACTTTATATGGCTATTGTACAACAGGGCCTGCTGCTTATATACTGATATACGAGCAGTAATTGAACAAAAGGTAAAAAAATTTCTTTTACACATAGCCTCTATTAATTTTCTTACATATCTACAAAATTATACATCCACACTAGCGAAATACAAGAGAGGATCACCAGCCCCCCCATTAGCCCCTGAAATTGGTTCAAAGAGTACACCTATAAAACTTGAAAATTTAACCCCCCCCCAAAAAAAAAAAAAGAGTAAAATATGTTCATTATAAATGGGGCTTAGATAAGATTTACCGGTATCTCTACTAAGGGCATTTTTTGGTGTAAATGTTCCTCAATTTCAACCCCCTCCCAGAAAAGTTGCACGGTGCCTTTAACGAGGACAATAATGAAAGTTTTATCAAATAAAATGAAATGGCGAAGGTATCATATGCGTGGTGAGCCCAGGCAAAACGAAAGGTTTCAAGCCGTTGGCGTAGCCTCATGGCTTTGTCTATTGATGATTTGTGTTAATACTTTATTTTGATTAAATACGCAAAGAGCCAAAAAAAAAGATATGCAGATCAAATACATTTTAATATGGAAAATCCCCCCATCCCGAGAAAAATTTCCCCCGCACGTAAGGTAACGACATTACTTTTAAATTTGAGAGGTATTTTGAATACCAAATACAGAGTTTACTGAAAAGGAAATTTCATAATTCCAAAAGTGAGTTTTCACAAGTTTTCCTAACTTAAGTTTTCGCCTGAAAATCTTGAAGGACAACTTTTAGTTTTAATATTCGGTGTTTAACTATTATTTCAAATTATTTAGTTCCACGGTATTAATTTAAGAGAGAGATTTTCAAGACGAAAGTTTTTCCAAATAAAGTAAAGAGCCCAATTAAACCTAAAATGAGGAGAACTAAAGCCATATAGTAACTCGACAGAAATTAACAGACACAAAAGTGGGGCTACCACCTCCTTAGATCTGTAACCCTCTTAAGGTTAGACTGCATTATTTTTTTTACTGAAAACACACAGAAGAAACAAAGAAAAAAAAAGAAATAGTCATATAATAATTAAAACTTTACAAACCTAACGAATTGAACTATATAAATAGTTGGATCCGACATAAAAGTAATAGATTATATTACGGGTGAATAGATATAACCCAAATGCAGATAAACTTAAATATATAATCAGGTTAGACGATAAACGAACAGAAATTACCACAAATAAAAGTGGATTTACCATCTTCTACAAACCCTCAAAAGGACAGTGTCATTTGCTCCTTACTGAAAACGACTTGAATTTAAGACAGTTTATTTCTCAAGAGCAGCAACGAAAATAGAAATAAAAATACTATTAAAGTTTTACAAATAAAATTCACAAATAAGAGTTGGGCTACCACTCCCTCAAATGCTCCAACAGGTCAATGTCATTTACACGATAATAAGAACAACAGATATTTCGAACAACGTCTTTCATTTATCGTCTTCCAACAAAAGATGTAAATACTAATCAAGGTTGTAGGAAACGAAAAAAAATTAATTGAATAATTACTTTCCATTTCACCTTGCCACTTTATTGAACTTATTTCATTTAAACTCTTTTAAACTAAACAATTTTCCATTTAGTTCTGTTTAAACCAAAGGATACAAAAATTGAAGCCTGAACAAAACTCTTAAGCATTGGTGATTTTTGAAGCAATCTGTTTAATGTGTTTATATGTTTAGTATTAGTTTAATGTTTAGTGTGTTGAAGCAAGGATTAGCTAATCAAAAAACGATTATTTATTTTATTTTTATTTATTTCCCTCAAAAAATGAGGAGTACGCTACAATATAATATAAAGAAAAAACAACTGATAACACTTACAATCAAAACGTATCAAATATTGATCGAACACAAAAAAAAAAAAAAAAAAAAAAAAAAAAAAAAAAAAAAAAAAAAAAAAAAAACTTGCTAAATAGATTAGCCTATAAATCATGAAGAGCCAGAACTGTTACTAAAAAACGGAAATAAATTGTGGTCTAAAAGGCTAATTTTCGCCCTATCTTCAAATGTTTTATATTTTTTCTTTATACAGACTACAGGATCCTTCACATTAAGCTAATAATAATATATAATAATATAATCAATAATAATTCACCAAACAAGTTTCTATTCATTTGAAAGAAATGTATTCAAAGTAAAAAACACACTAACAGAACTATTTTGATTGTTCAAAATATTACTATATCATTACTATTTACTATGCTCATTACATATTACTATATGCTCTATGAGTATATACTCTATACTTATTAACATTACTATATAATATTACCATTTCTATTCATTTGAAGGGAGGAATGTATTTAAAATATAATATTACTATTTCTATTCATTTGAAGGAAGGAATGTATTTAAAGTAAAAAACACATTAACAGAACTATATTAATTGTTCAAAATACAACAATATCATTACTATATACTATGCTCATTACATATTATTATATACTCTATGAGTATATACTCTATACTCATTATCATTACTACATAATATAACTATATCTATTCATTTGAAAGAAGGAATGTATTTAAAGTAAAAAACACACTAACATAACTATATTAATTGTTCAAAATATTACTATATACTATGCTCATTACATATTACTATATACTGTATGAGTATATTTTCTATACTCATTATCATTACTATATATCATTACTCTATAATATTAATATATCTATCCATTTGAAAGAAATGTGTTTAAAGTAAAAAACACACTAACAGAACTATTTTGATTGTTCAAAGTATTATTATGTACAAATTAATTTTTTTATAACAATATAACAATAATAACAATAAAAATGTATTTAAATATGCTTTGTTTTTTATTAAAATGCAAGTAACACTAGCCTTTCGGTGGTTTTAATTGGTGGTAACCCAAATTTTATTTGTGGTAATTCTGTTTATTTAAAGTTTGATTCGGATATTCATTTAATTTTTTTCCGTTTTAGGTTTCGTCTATTCATTAATTGTAGCTTCTGTTCTTGTTCAGTTTAACTTATTAAATGACTTTATGTCTGCACCTATAAGATTTAGTATCGGTGTTTGCTTTGGTCTTAAAAAGATTTTTTAGATTAATTTTTGTTTATTTTTTTATTTGACGTAGTTTTATGAAGGGTTAATTGTTGGAGTATTTGAATATTGCGAAGGAACATTTGATTTTTCGCCAAATAGTTAAAATGTTGGATTGCAATTCAGGTTTTAGTGAAAATTTAAATATTCAATCTATATGTTAAAGCTAAAATCTTGAGGTATAGTTCTTTAATAGTATTATACTTTAATATCTGAAGTGGATGGGAACGGTAATTCTCAATCACATTTAATGATTCCTTAATAGTATTATTCTTTAATATCTGAAGTGAATGGGAACGATAATTCTCAATCACATGTATTGATTCTTTAATACTATTATACTTCAGTATCTGAAGTGGATGGGAACGGTATTTCTCAATCACATGGATAGAAAATCTGCAAAAACCATTCTCCTCTCTAGGGTTGAACCCATCCGAAGTCCCATCCTGCAGAAAATTATAAATACAAAATTATAAAATTATAAATTATAAATACAGATGTGTTCTGATCGGCCATTTTAGTTATTGAGTCTTTTCAGTTTCTGTTTTGTAACAGCTGCTACTGTATTTAGATACATGCTTGTCTAGATCATTTACAAAAAGAGCTCAAAGTTTCAAGTTGATCGGAATTTTTTTTGGCCAATTTCAAGAGGCAAATGCAGAAATACACATAATTTGTTTTAAACTGTCCCCCTTTTGGCCCAGGAGCATATGGATTGAAGCTTCAAGTTACCTAAAGTGTTTGGCACTTTTTAAGGGGGGGAGGGTACATCCCCAAACCCGTTTTTTGTCTACTAGGTTCCCTTTGTCCTGTAGACATGCAAATTTTAAACCTACCATTTTTGGGCATCCTCTTGTCTACCCTAAATATTGTGTGAGGTTCCCTTATTTAATATAATATTTCCCCAGAAAGTTTCAAGCTTATCAGGAAATCCAGTTCTCTTTACATCACGTCATTCCAGCAGAGTGGCCAGATGGGCAAATTTGCGCCATTTTGGCACTTTTTTGAGGCGG
>NC_088869.1:49415131-49588920 GCF_032884065.1 Artemia franciscana
ACCCCCTAAAAGTCAAAGAATCTTAACGAAAATCACATCATCGTATTCAGCGTATCGGAGAACCCTATAGCAAAAATTTCAAGCTCATATCTACAAAAATGTGGAATTTCGTATTTTTTGCCAGAAGACATCACGGTTGCGTGTTTATTCGTTTGTTTTTTTTTTTGTTTTTTTTTTCCCAGGGGTCATCGTATCGACCAAGCGGTCCTAGAATCTCACAATAGGGCTCATTCTAACGGAAATGAAAAGTTCTAGTGCCATTTTTAAGTGATCAAAAAAATTGGAGGGCACTTAGGCCCCCTCCCACGATCATTGGTTTCCTAAAGTCAACGGATCAAAATTTTGAGATAGCCATTTTGTTCCGCATAGTCGAAAACCATAATAACTATGTATTTGGAATGACTCACTCGCCCAAAGTCCCCGGGGGAGGGGCTACAAGTTACAAACTTTGTCCAGTGTTTACTTACAGTAATGGTTATTGGGAAGTGTACAGACGTTTTCAGGGGGATTTTTTTGGTTTGGGGGTGGGGTTGAGGAAAGGGGGCTATGTGGAAGGATCCAACCTTGGAGGAATATGTCATGGGGGAAGAGAAATTCAATGAAAAGGGCGCGGGATTTTCTAGCATTAATATAAAAAAACAATGAAAAAATAAACATGAAAAAGTTTTTTCAACTGAAAGTAAGGAGTAGCATTAAAACTTAAAACGAACAGAGATTATTATGCATATGAGGGGTTCTAAAAATACTTTAGCATAAAGAGCGAGGTATTTAGGAGGAGATAAATACCTTGCTCCTTAAGCTAAAGTATTTTTAGTAATTTCAACTATTTATTCTACGGCCTTTCTGATTCAGGGGTCATTCTTAAAGAATTGGGACAAAACTTAAGATTTAGTGTAAAGAGCGATGTATTAACGAGGGGACAAACCCCCTCATATACATAATAAAAAATATAAGAATACAAAAGTTTGTTACGTAAGTTAATTCTTAAGTTACGTATATTTTTTACTAATAAAAACGTTCGTTAAAAATTAAAAGGTCTAGTTGCCTTTTTAAGTAACTGAAAAATTGGAGGGCAACTAGGCCTCCTTCCTCACCCCTTATTTCTCAAAATTGTCTGATCAAAACTAAGAGAAAGCCATTTAGCCAAAAGAGAATTAGTATGAAAATTTCATTTTAATAATTTATGTGCGGAGAGCCAAAATCAAGAATGCATTAATTCAAAAACGTTCAGAAATTAAATAAAAAAAAACTAGTTTTTTGAACTGAAAGTAAGGAGCGACATTAAAACTTAAAACGAACAGAAATTACTCCGTATATGAAATGGGTTGTCCCCTCCCCAATCCCTCGCTCTTTACGCTAAAGTTTGACTCTTTGCCACAATTCTGCTTTTTAAAACAATTAAAAGCTTTAGCGTAAAGAGCGAGGGATCGCGGAGGGGACAACCCATTTCATATACGGAGTAATTTCTGTTCGTTTTAAGTTTTAATGTCGCTCCTTACTTTCAGTTCAAAAAACTAGTTTTTATTTTATTTAATAAGGTTTAAAGGCGAAGAGTAAGTCGACATGGAAACCTACAAAACAAAATAATACGAAACGTTCAGAGTGAAAATGAATAAATAAATGTAGTTCATAAGTTTAAAATACATGACTGTAGTTGTTTTGCTCTTTTGTATTTGAAGATATACATTTTTAAAACTAGAATGCAATGTTTGCAATTGTTTTCAGAAGAAAGCTAAGCAAGAAAAGAGACGTACATAAATAACGGAAAAGAGAGGAATAAATAAGTGAAATAAAAATGAAAATATTGGACTGCAAGCAAGTGTACTATTTTCTACATATAGTCTAAAATGACAAAAAATATTGTGGTTACCAAGCTCTTCTGCCAAAATCTACCCTGGTTATATCTGTTATAGAGTTTAATGTGAGATTTTTGCCACAATCTATTGAATTTTTTTTTTTAATATATCTGTGACTTTTTTTTTCAGAGGTGGGAGGAACTTGAAGTTGTGGTTAGACGGTTTTTCTCCGTAAAGCCATATATTTTTCCTGGATACGACAAAATCTTGCATTTTTGTCAGGAGTGCTAATTGGGGGTTTGAGGAGTATTTGTCCCCCTAGATTTCCTTCCTCTCTTCCCCTCCTAAATCTGAAAGTGCCTTTTTTCGGTATTTACATTGAAATACGCCTTTTTAGGTACCCCCATTGACGAAAATCGAAGAAAAGAAATTTGCCCCCTCCTGAGTATTAGAATGCTTTTTGCCTCCTCCTACCATTTTCTTTTCTCAAGTTGATGCCACTGCTTTCAGCATGCGAAGTGTTGTTAACCTTGTTGAGTAGTTTCACTATCGTAACTAGAGGCATGCTTTTCATCTCTTGGTTTGGCCCATTAATGCTAGGTATTATTTGAATTAATACTGTCAGGGTTCTTAGAAAAGTAAAATATTATTGTTATTTGTATTTAGAAACAAGTTCAATAGTCACTCGCGCATATTTTTTTTTAAAAATAATTTAATGACAGATCTTTGAAGTCAAAGCTAGAACTTTTCTGTTCTAAGGCAAATTAATGATAAGAATATCGATTGCATTGGAAGCGATTCAGTTATAGTTTCTTTTGTTGTTGGAATCTTTTTTGGATTGCGTGCAACCAGAATGGATTGAATATATCTTTTAGGTCTACCACTCAACCGCTAAAAATGTTTCTCCGCGCAGCAATGTTTCTCCATGATCAATAAAATAAATTCTGCTTCTTTATTGTGTCGAAAGTATGTTATTCTAAGTTGTGAAATCAACCGATTTATTTTAAGTCAGTATAAATATTTTTGTTTGGCTTTTAACATTGTTATCCCTACTCTTTTGTTCCTTTAACGAACAAATATATGAGAAGTGTCGTCGAAAAATATACCGAATTGGCTCTAACAAAACAAAGACTAAAAAAAGATAAAGATCCTTCAGAGCCATTGCTGGTGCATAGGGCGTCGAATCGACGCTTCAGTTGCTGAGTGTTTTTACAGGAACAAGTAGCAAGCTTGTCGCCCAACCTTGGTGCGGCGGGGATCGAACCCTGGGCCCCGTAATCCCAAGCAGAGCATCAATCCACTGTCCTACAACAGGTTCTAAAACAAAGACTAAACCTCTCTTTTTAAAATATACCACCCCTAAATATTTAGCCCTATAAAAAGGGGAAAAAACATCAATATACATGTGTACAGTTTTTAAATTTATTGCCTAAATATATGACAGCTAGTATAGAGAAAATATGGTACTTGTCTGTTATAGCACATATGTTGTAGCTAAGTAGAAAGTAGAACCTGTTTTTCTGATGCTCATTCGTAAGGAAATATCACAAAACCCGATTAAAATATAATACTTTATTAACAAATTTGGGCTTTATATTTCCACCTTAAGAAGGGGGGGGGGGGTCGAAAGTATAGTGGGTCTGCATGCAAAATGTGTTAGGAGCAATTATTCTGCATATTATGATATAATAATTATTTTCCAACTTCACACTGACCATTACACCCCTCCCCATCCCCCCTGTAGTGCAAATATATTGCCTAAATTATATATTTTTTATCTATTCTGTCACTTGTCTTTGTTTGTCTCCCGCTAAGCTGAAAGAAACTAATGGAGAAACCGGTTCTACTTAACTTCTATATACATTAGGCACTATAATAGACAAGTACCAACAATATTATAACACACTAGCAGGTGGACGGTCATCACGCATCTAAAAGTGATAAATCAGCGGTGGAATTAATTAGTTTGAATAATAAGACCCAAGCGATTAGCTTTCTTCCTGTAAATAGCAACGAAGGCCACACTGCCTTTCCATAACAAACAAACACAACTCAGAAACAATAGGGACAATTTCTCAAGACAGTGGAATCCAATTCAGTGAATATTTCAGCCCTATGTTCAATGGCCGTCTTCAGCACAACACCAAAAAAAAGAATGTATATATATATATATATATATATATATATATATATATATATATATATATATATATATATATATATATATATATATATATATATAGATATATAGATATATATATATAAACTTACATTAAAATTCGAACTTTAAAACTAAAAATGTTTTAAAAAACTTTTTAATGCAGCCCTAGCATCCTTACTTTAACGAAGTTCAACCATGACTGATAAATAAAATGATGTGAGATGATAAATTTATTCAAACGAAATAAAATTATTAAATACAAGCTTTCAAAGCTAATCTTGCTTTTTCGGAAGCTAGCCACCAAAAAAGCAAGATTAACTTTGAAAACTTGTATTTAATTATTTTATGTGATATGTCTATGCTCACATCACATCAAAATATATGGAAAATTAAATGAAAACAAAGAAATACAGAACAGCAAATTAGTTTTTTATTCGACTAATATCTGTAGTCAGCATAATTTGTTTTCTTGCATTGTGACATGTAATTATGGCACTTGGTATCTACCAAATGACATATGGCGATCGCAAATTCTGTCGGTCGGTCTGTCGGTCTGTCTGTCCCAGTTTTGCTAGTTTAGAGACTTCCAGGTAAGCTAGGACGATGAAATTCGGCAGGCATATCAGGAACCAGACCAGATTAAATTAGAATTGTCGTTTCCTCGATTTGACCATCTGGGGGGGAGTGGGGGGACGGTTAAATCGGACAAATTAAAAAAAGAGGTATTTTAACTTACGAACGGGTGATCGGATCTTAATGAAATTTGATGTTTGGAAGGATATTGTGTCTCAGAGCTCTTATTTTAAATCCCGACCGGATCCAGTGTCATTGGGGAAGAGCCGGAAATCTTGGAAAACACTTAAAGCGGAGAGATCAGGATGAAATTTGGTGGGAAGAATAAGCTCAAGTCCAAGATAAGTGACTGACATAACCGGACCGGATCCGCTCTCTATGGTGGAGTTGGGGCGGGGGGGGGGGGAATTGGTAGGCGATTCAGGGAGCTGCACAAATTGACTTGATAAAGTCGTTTTCCCCGATTCGACCCTCTGGGGGGCTGAAGGGAGAGGAAAAATTAGAAAAAAAGTGAGGTATTTATAACTTACGAGTGGGTGATCGGATCTTAATGAATTTTGATATTTAGAAGGACCTCGTGACTCAGAGCTCTTATTTTAAATCCCGACCGGAATTAAGCCTCTGATTTTCCTTTTAAATCAATCTATGTATTCTGAGAATTTAGAGCTCATACAATATGAGCTCTTGCCTTTTGGCTCTTACGGCCTCGTCACAAGTGCCATATGAGCTCTTAGCTCTTGTTTTTCACATGTCAGGTTCTACTGATGCTAAGTGCCCTCTTAAATCAGAGACAGCATTCCACTTATTCCTTTTCTTAGTTCCTATTAAAACATTCGAAGAGAAAGCTCTTTCTACTATCTTTGTCCTGATAAACACTAATAAAAATTTGAATGCTGCATCGGGAAAGAGCCCCAAATTATTATTAATACATGTCTAAAAATTAACAGTTCTTTTTGCTTTAAACTGGAATTTCAGAGGTGCTTTTACTTTATAATTCGATTAATGCCTCTTTTTTTTAATTAAATAAAAAACAGGTTTTATAACTGAAAGCAAGGAGTGACATTAAAACTTAAAAATAACAGAAAGTATTCCGTATATGAAAGGGGCTGCCCCCTCCTCAACGCATCGCTCTTTCCGCTTAAGTTTTTTTTTGTTTTAAAAAATAGAGCTGTGAGAAAGAGTCAAACTTTAGTGTAAAGAGCGAGGTGTTTAGGAGGGGACAGCCCCTCTCATATACGGAACAATTTCTATTTGTTTTAAGTTTTAATGTCACTCCTCACGTTAATGCAGGTTTTGATTTTGGCTCACCGTACATGAATAATTAAAACGAAATTTGTATTTTACTTTTTTTGGGCTAAATTGCTTTCTAGAAATTTTGATCGGACGATTTTGAGAAAAAGTGGTGGAGGAGGGGGCCTAGTTGCCCTCTTGATTACTTTAAAAGGGCACTAGAACTTTTTTATTTTATTTACGAACGGTATTATTAGTAATAAATATACGTAACTTATGAACTAACTTACGTAACGAACATCTATATTCGAATATTTTTATTACGTATATTAGGGGATTTAGGCAATACCTCGCTCTTCCCGCTAAAGCTCGACTTTTGTTGAAGAATGACCCCTTAATCATAAAGACCATTTAATTAGAATAAATAGCACCTATGAAAATACAAAAAAAGCTTTAGCGTCAAGAGCGAGGTATTTACTAGGGGGCGAACCCCCTGAAATACGTAATAATTTCTGTTCGTTTTAAGTTTGGATGTTGCTCCTTACTTTCAGTTGAAAAAACTTGTTTTTTATTTAATTTCTGATCATTTTTTAAATAGTGCTGGGAAATCTGGCGACCCTTCAAAGTAATGTCCCTTCCTGCATCACTTTCATGAAAATTCCCTTCCCCATAATAGATTCCTCCTTGGAAAGATCCTCCCACGTAACCCCCCCCCTTAATACCATAAAAAATACCCCTTGAAATCGTCTGTATACTTCCCAGTAACCAATACTATATGTAAATTACATAAAAAAACTAGTTTTTTTAACTGAAAGTAAGGAGCGACATTAAAACTTAAAACGAACAGAAATTACTCCGTATATGAAATGGGTTGTCCCCTCCGCAATCCTTCGCTCTTTACGCTAAAGCTTTTTTTTTTTTTTTTAAAGCAGAATTGTGGCAAAGAGTCAAATTTTAGCGTAAAGAGCGAAGGATTGCGGAGGGGACAAACCATTTCATATACGGAGTAATTTCTGTTCGTTTTAAGTTTTAATGTCGCTCCTTACTTTCAGTTAAAAAGCTAGTTTTTTTTATGTAATTTCTGATCGTTTTTGAATTAATGCATGTTTGATTTTGGCTCTCCACACATAAATTATTAAAATGAAATTTGCATATTCATTCCTTTTTTGGCTAAATGGCTTTCTTTTAGTTTTGATCAGACGCTTTTGAGAAATAAGGGGTGGGGAAGGAGGCCTATTTGCCCTGCAATTTTTCGGTTACATAAAAAGGCAACTACAAATTTTAATTTTTAACGAATGTTTTTATTAGTAAAAAATATACGTAACTTAAGAATTAACTTACGTAACAAACTTTTATATTCTTAAATTTTTATTATGTATATGAGGGGGTTTGTACCCTCGTTAATACCTCGCTCTTTACACTAAATCGTAAGTTTTGTCCCAATTCTTTAAGAATGACCGCCGTAGAATAAATAATTGAAATTACTAAAAATACTATCAAACAGTTCGTGGTAACGAACTGTACTAAGGAGCGACCCGGCTCAATAGTAAACGAAACTCTAAAAAACGTAATTTTGATGCTAAAATATACATCAAAAGAATCGGATTTTCATGTTTATTTTATATATATAAGTTTCATCAAATTTAGTCTTTGCCTTTTTTTGGAAAATAGGGGGAAACACCCCGTAAAAGTAAACACCACGAAAATCACACCATCGCATTCCGCGTATCATAGAACCCTGTAGAAAAAATTTCAAGCTCCTATCTACAAAAATGTGGAATTTCGTATTTTTTGCCAGAAGACAAATCACGGGTGCGTGTTTATTTGTTTGTTTGGTTTTTTTTTTCTTTTTTTTTTCTTTTTCCCAGGGGTCATTTTATCGACCAAGTGGTCCTAGAATGTCGCAAGAGGAACCATTCTAACGGAAATGAAAAGTTCTAGTGCCCTTTTTAAGTGACCAAAAAAATTGGAGGGCACCTAGGCCCCCTCCCACGCTCATTTTTTCTCCAAAGACAACGGATCAAAATTTTGAGATAGCCATTTTGTTATAGTCAAAAACCACAATAACTATGTCTTTGGGAATGACTTACTCCCCCGCAGTCCCTGGGGGAGGGGCTGCAAGTTACAAACTTTGACCAATGTTTACATATAATAATGGTTATTGGGAAGTGTACAGACGTTTTCAGGGGGATTTTTTTGGTTTTGGGGGTGGGGCTGAAGGGAGGGAGCTATGTGGGACGATCTTTCCTTGGAGAAATATGTCATGGAGGAAGACAAATTCAATCAAAAGGGCGCAGGATTTTCTAAACTACTATACAAAAAAAAAACAATGAAAAAATAAACATGAAAAAGTTTTTTCAATTTAATGTAAGGAGTAGCATTGAAACTTAAAACGAACAGAGATTATTACGCATATGAGGGGTTATAAAAATACTTTAGCATAAAGAGCGAGGTATTTAGGAGGAGATAAATACCTCGCTTTTTATGCTAAAGTATTTTTAGTAATTTCAACTATCTACTCTACGGCCTTTCTGATTCAGAGGTCATTCTTAAAGAATTGAGACAAAACTTACGATTTAGTGTAAAGAGCGAGTCATTAACGAGGGTACAAACCCCCTTATATAGATAATAAAAATATAAGAATATAAAAGTTTATTACGTAAGATAATTCTTAAGTTACGTATATTTTTTACTAATAGAAGCGTTCGTTAAAAATTAAAAGTTATAGTTGCCTTTTTATGTAACCGAAATAATTGGAGGGCAACTAGGCCTCCTTCCCCACCCCTTATTTCTCAAAATTGTCTGATCAAAACTAAAAGAAAGCCATTTAGCCAAAAAAGGAATTAATATGCAAATTTCATTTTAGTAATTTATGTGTGGAGGGCCAAAATCAAACATGCATTAATTCAAAAACGTTCTGAAATTAAATTAAAAAAACTATTTTTTTTTAACTGTAAGTAAGGAGCGACATTAAAACTTAAAACGAACAGAAATTACTTCGTATATGAAATGGGTTGTCCCCTCCTCAACACCTCGCTCTTTACGCTAAAGCTTTTAATTGTTTTAAAAAGTAGAATTGTGGCAAAGAGTCAATCTTTAGCGTAAAGAGCGAGGCGTTGAGGACGGGACAACCAATTTCATATACGGAGTAATTTCTGTTCGTTTTAAGTTTTAATGTCGCTCCTTACTTACAGTTCAAAAAAACTAGTGTATTTTATTTAATAGCATAAAGAGCGAGGTATTTATCTCCTCCTAAATACCTCGATCTTTATGCTAAAGTATTTTTAGAACCCCTCATATGCGTAATAATCTCTGTTTGTTTTAAGTTTCAATGCTACTCCTTACTTTCAATTGAAAAAACTTTTCCATGTTTATTTTTTCATTGTTTTTTTTTATAGTAATTTTAGAAAATCCTGCGCTCTTTTCATTGAATTTCTGTTCCCCTAATGACATATTTCTCCAAGGAAAGATCCTCCCACATAGCCCCCTCCCCTCAACCCTACCCCAAAAACCAAATAAATCCCCCTGAAAACGTCTGTACACTTCCCAATAACCATTATTATATGTAAACACTGGTCAAAGTTTGTAACTTGCAGCCCCTCCCCCAGGGACTGTGGGGGAGTAAGTCATTCCCAAAGACATAGTTATTATGGTTTCTGACTATGTGAAACAAAATGGCTATCTCAAAATTTTGATCCGTTGACTTTGGAGAAAAAATGAGCGCGGGAGGGGGCCTAGGTGCCCTCCAATTGTTTTGGTCACTTAAAAAGGGCACTAGAACTTTTCATTTCCGTTAGAATGAGCCCTCTTGCTACATTCTAGGACCACTTGGTCGATTCAATGACCCCTGGGAAAAAACAAAACACAAAAAACAAACAAATAAACACGCACCCGTGATTTGTCTTCTGGCAAAAAATACGAAATTCCACATTTTTGTAGATAGGAGCTTGAAATTTTTGTTCCATGGTTCTCTGATACGCCGAATGCGATGGTTTGATTTTCATTAAGATTCTATGACTTTTAGGGGGTGTTTCTCCCTATTTTCCAATTTTCTCAGGCTCGTAACTTTTGATGACAAAGACTAAATTTGATGAAACTTATTTATTTAAAATCAGCATGAAAATCCAATTCTTTTGATGTATATTTTAGCATCAAAATTCCGTTTTTAGAGTTTCGTTTACTATTGAGCCGGGTCGCTCCTTACTACAGTTCGTTACCACGAACTGTTTGACATTGGGCAAAGCTCATAACTTGCAGCCCTTCCCTTGCGGACTGTGGGGGATTAAGTCATCCTCAAACAAACAGTCATTAAATTTTTTGACCATGCTAAACAAAATGGTTATCTCAAAGTTTTGATCGGGAGACTTTGGGAAAAAATGAGCGTGGGAGAGGGCCTAGTTGCCCTCTATTTTTGCTGGTTACTTAAAAAGGGTACTAGAACTTTTAATTTCCGTTCGAATGAGCCCTGTCGTGATATTTTAGGACAATTGGATCGGTAAGATCACCCACGGGGAAAAAAACACAAAATTCCTCGATTTTGGAGATAGGAGCTTGAGACCTCTACAGTAGAGTTCTCTGATACGCTGAATCTGATGGTGTGATTTTCAATAGGGTTCTATGACTTTTAGGGAGTGTTTCCTCCTTTTTTTGAAAACAAGGCAAATTTTCTCAGGCACGTAACTTTTGATGGGTGAGACTAAACTTGATGAAACTTACATGTTTGAAATCAGCATAAAAATTTAACTCTTTTGATATATCTATGGTATCAAAATTGAATTTTTTTTTAGTTTCGGTTACTATCGAGCCGTGTCGCTCCTTACTTACAGTTCGTTACCACGAACTGTTTGATGAAAAATAAGCTACTTTAAAGTACCAATTTTCAAATGGATTCAAAATACGATTATTCACGTTGGAAAATACTTCCGCAATTCTGATCTTGACCTTTCAAATATCAAATAATTTTGTTGATTTATTTCTGGGGAGAATCGTTTGTTCTCCCACAGAAAGTCATGCAAAATTTTTCAATACTTCAGGCTTATTTGTTCGATACAGGATTTCCGAAAACCAATTTTTCATTATAGATTCAATTCTATTAGAAGCATCGGAGACTGACGTTGAGTTGTTTTGGAGTTTTAAATTTACCTTGTTTCTTTGAAAATAAAATTAAAATTTGATATGGATGCAAGGAAGGCCAAAACGTGATTTTTGTTCGGGGTTGGGGTGGGGGGTGGTTCACAAAAGAAAACTCTAAAAAACATATCTAAAATTTACTCATATGCATTTTTATGTATATTAACCTTAAAGCATTTAGTCTAAATACACGGAAGAAATAGAAACAAATCAAGGCTTTATCTTGAGGTTAATTCTCCAGTGTTGGTTTCCTCTGTGATCCCTTGGTTCAATCTTGCCCAGATGAAAATTGATATTCTATGATGGTTTCCCATCCACAAACAAATTACTGATATGAACTTTTCAAGTGGCAAGATGGTTAGAAACTTTTTCATTGTTGCAGAAGATTTCGTTGCCAAAAAAAGAAGAAAAAACAGGGACCTTTACTTTCCGTCTCCACCCGAAGCCCCATTATTCTAAATTAAGTGAGAATTTCATCTTTTTTGCTTTTAGGTTGTCCCTACACTAGCCATGCTAGTGCCAACAGTAGCCGGTAAATATTGCTGATAGCATCCGCTATCATATCCAATATCCGCATATTGTTATCAAAATAGCACTCAAAAGTTAGTCTCTACAGTTTATAAACAGTGACTTATCAGTACTCACTGGAGGAGGGGCCGTTGTGGCCGTCCTTGTGTCCTTGTGGTTGCCAGTGTCTCTGATTATTGGTTGAAAGTGTTTCCTGCTGCACGAAACCCTGAACAGACGCAAGTCGTGTTTTTTGCTTCAGCAAATTTTGTCCAAGATATGCTGAAATATTTTTAGCGTAATAATATTATGGTAGTTGCTTCAGCTTTGAACCCAGATTGAGCATGTAATTAGCCATGCTTTTAATCTCAATAAAATGGCTACCTGAGGGACGTTTTAAAATATGTCTTTCATTGCAGATAATAAGACTTTGTCTGCACTTGCACAAGCAGAGCCTGATCTAGTCGTTGCCAGCTGTGAATCATCATATCAATCGTCAGATTCTGTGTTGGCTGCTATCATAACTGGAAAAGTTCAAGGTTGTAGTGGTATTAGCCTTTTAACTACGCTTAGTGAAGTTTATGACCGAGATCTAGTTACCATGATTGGATGGGCCAAACAAGTACCTGGTAAGAAATTTATCACCGGTCTTTGTGCCTTAGTCCAGCGTACAAATTTATATATTTTGTTGTGAAAGTTGTCTGATCCGTTAAGATATTTCCATGTATCTGGCAAGACAGATGGAAGAGTGGAACCTAACTCATAGCTAAGTGACGGGAGAATACGGAATTGCAAATCGTCTTTTGAGTGTGGAATAAAACTAGTTTTGAATTATTTTGGTAGGGTCCGGGTTATTTTCCAGTAATTTTCGAGCCACGCCATAATCACGATGTTTCTATGGTCTGGTGGACCAACCCCAGTCGTCATGTCAAGAATTTGGTTTGAAAAGTATTTATCAACTCTAATTTGTCTCTATTTATTGCTTGCTAATACTAGGTTGTTGTATCTTTTGCCAGATTATATTACAGATGGGAAAACTGCAGTTCCAAACTTCCTACTTTCGTAAATCAAAAAGATATGCCTTAAACATTAACGTGATCAATCTCAATTTCGTGCTTAGAATTTCAATTTCATTTTTCATCTCGGGAAATTTCGAACAGGAGGCGTATTTGGTGATTTGGTGAAGTGTGTCTAGTGGTCCTGGTATTAGGCGGAGGATGGTAGGTGGGGAATTGTTACGTTTAATGGGAATTTAGCTCAAGCCTTGCTTCATTATGCGTTTATCAGAAGAATAATGAGCTAATGAAAGAATGGATTTATTCATTCTGAGTAAACAGGTTTTCTTTGGTCAGTCTGTTTGTCGTCTTCTTTTCCCCGGAGGCTTGGCCTAGGAAATTTTGAAAAGGAAGTTCGCTCTGTTTTTGCCACTCTCGGCAATCACATGAGTAAGAATTTTTCGGGGGAGGGGCAAAAATCAAAATTAAATTTTATTTGATAGTTTTAGTAAGAATCACCCAGAAATTCTGGCAATTTTTAGATTATATAGGAGGGGGGAGGCCTCAAAAGGAAACAAAATTAAATGTTTCTTGTCCGATTCTATCCTTAAAGAAGATATTTTTATTAGCTAGTGATTTTCTTGATTTATTTTTTCTATAGTCACAGGATACTGAGAATTAAAAAGTAATGGAATGTAGAACCGGATGACAGAAAAAAGAAAACAGTTTCTGAAGATATTTTAGTCGGCTGGTTAGAATTTTAAACTTGTCCCTTTTGTTGCAACATGAAGACTATGTCGCAACATTCAAGATAGAGATGGTGTTGCCAAGCCAAAGTGAAGTAATCAGGTTGAGCTAGATAACATGTCTTTTTTTTGTTAGTCAATCGCCAGCAAATATTTCTCTGAGCTTGTATATAAATCTAATGTTCTATTAATTTATATATGAAATTTTCAGCCTGATTTATATGAAAATAATCATGTCATGTTTTTTTGTTCGCGCTGACTGGAACGTTAATAGCATATAATAAAATTGTTTTGACAGATTTTTTTTTCTTAAATACTTACTAAATGCATTTTGGGTCCCTGTAAAAATAGGAACTATAAGTGGCAGATTTTTTTTTTTTTTTTTTTTTTTTTGCAGAAAGTTGAAGGTTTTACTAACTGTTTCCTTCTGAATTCCGGGTTAAACATTTTCTTGTGAGCTCAATTCCGGCAAATTAAATAGCGATACCTTATTTGGTACTATGTGTATTTACGTTAACTGCATTTATTGACGCCAATTTATCGGGAGTAAAAGTATTACAAAGATCTTGATGTAATAATTTATGCCTAATTTAGTGATTTATAATAATTTGTTGCTTTTGAATTGAATTAGATACAATCACTGGCGGATCTAGGGGGCTGGGAGGGCGGGACCGGGGCCCCCAAGGTTTTTGTGGTGCCCTCACATCCTGTTTTTTTCTTTCTTTACTCTATTTTTAGAATGAATTTGTCGATTCGGTCAACTATTGGTACCTTTGTCACATTGCCTCCCCCATACAATATTTTGCTCATTGCACCTTTGTCACATTTGGCCTCCCCCAAGATTTTGCTCTGGACCCGCCCCTGAATTTAATAACAAGGAAAGTCAGCAAAACGAATAAAACATGCCGGGTAGGGCATAGGCTCAATGTAAAACACTCTAGAAGTATAGACTCCTCTGAGAAGTTAATGGCGACACGATAATAAACTATCCAGGTTTTAAACAGCAGATTCAAGCACATATTATACAAAATAGTAGTAGTAATAGCAATAACTGTCAAATTAACAATAATTATAGTGCAGGTAAACACTAATAAGGATTATGAAAAAAAGAAAATGAACGAACAAAACAGTAAAAAGTTTTCAATATTACGTTTTATCTCCAGCTGTTTATAATTTTAAACCAAACGCATTTCTAATGTTTGATATTATCATATTATATTGGTAATTTTTAAATAGTGCCGCATATGGAGAGAAAATTTTCTCGCAATAAGCTTTATTATTTTTGATTTCCTAAAAGACTAGGAAATTCTAATATAATACAGAATCAAATATAGTCCAGTAAAAATACGGGTTTGACCTGGCATTTGAGCAATAGGAATGTTGTTCAGCAGAAACAGAAGCATAAAACATTATCTTTCTGAGATAAAACCCCAAGCGCCTTCAGTTATCCTCTTAAGATAAAGGAACATTTTAAAGAGTCTATTAACTGGCAATTCAGTATTTTCTAAGGTTCCTGTTGAAGTCTTGGTTACTTCTTCTGTAATTAGTTTGCATAGCTTGGCAACTCTCGAAATTTTTCTTTTACTTTTTTATGTAGGTGCTATTATCGTTGTTCAGTCGAAAGATGAATGATTAAATGAAAGATTCTTTTTTTCCCTTGAAAAGTAAAAACTTTAAAAGGCTAATTTAACCGCGTAAATAAGATTAAAGTAATTGGACAATTTACAAAAAAGAAAATAGAGCTCGGATTCTTTAGTTTATATCAATTTATATTAAGCAAATCGAATCCGTGCTTCCTCATCAACACCCCGCTCTTTACGCTAAAGTTTGGATCTTTCTCTTAATTCTACTTTTTTAAACAGTAAAACACTTTAGCGTAAAGAGCGGTGCGTTGATGAGGAAGCAGCCCTTTCATATACGAAGTAATTTCTGTTCGTTTTAAGTTTTAATGTCGCTCCTTACTTTCCGTTAAAAATAACTTGTTTTTTTCTATTTAATTTCTGAACGTCTTTGAATCAATGCATGTTTTGATTTTGGCTCTCCGCAGATGAATAATTAAAACGAAATTTGTATATTTATTTTTTTGGCTAATTGGCTTTCTCGTAGTTTTGATCGAGTGATTTTGAGAAAAAAGGAGTGGGGGAGGAGGCCTAGTTGCCCTCCGATTTTTGGTTACTTAAAAAGGCAACTAGAACTTTAAATTTTTTACGAATGTTTATTAGTAAAAGATATACGTAACTTACAAATTAGCTTACGTAACGAACTTCTGTATTCTCTTGGTTTTATTACGTATATGAAGGGATTCACCCCCTCGTCAGTACCTCGCTCATTACACTAAAGCTTAAATCTTGTCCCAATATCTTAAGAATGGCCCCTGAATCACAAGAGCCGTAGAATAAATAGTTGAAATTACTAAGAATGCTTTAGCGTAAAGAGCGCGGTATTAGGAGGAGGTGAGCCCATCATAGACGTAATAATTTCTGTTCGTTTTAAGTTTTAATGCTTCTCCTTACTTTCAGTTGAAAAAACTTTTTCATATTTATTTTTTCATTGTTTTTTTTTTTTAATGATGCTAGAAAATTCTGCTCTCTCTCTTCATGAAACTTTTCTTCCCCCATGACAAATTCCTCCAAGGAAAGTTCCCCCAACATATCCCCATCTTCTCAACCCCCCCCCCTCAACCTAAAAATTCCCCAGAAAACGTCTGTACACTTCCAAATAACCATTACTATATATAAGCACTGGTCAAAGTTTGTAATTTTTGGCCCTTCCCACGGGGACTGTGGGGGAGTAAGTCGTCCCCAAAGACATAGTTATAAGGTTTTTTGACTACGTTGAATAAAATGGCTATCTCAGAATTTTGATCCAGTGACTTTGGGAAAATAATTAGCGTGGGAGGGGGCCTAGGTGCCCTCAATTTTTTGGTCACCTGAAAAGGGTACTAGAACTATTCATTTCCGTTAGAATGAGCCCTCTCCCAAGATTCTCGGACCACTGGGTCGATACGATCACCCCTGGGAAAAAAAAACAAAAAAACAAAAAAATAAACACGCATCCGTGATCTGCCTTCTGGCAAAAAATACAAAACTCCACATTTTTGTAGATAGGAGCTTGAAACTTCTACAAGAGGGTTCTGTGATACGCTGAATCTGATGGTGTGATTTTCGTTAAGATTCTATGACTTTTGGGGTTGTTCCCCCCTATTTTCTAAGATAAAGTAAATTTTCTCAGGCTCTTAACTTTTGATGGGTAAGATTAAACTTGATGAAACTTATACATTTAAAATCAGCATTAAAATGCGATTCTTTTTATGTAGCTATTGGTATCAAAATTCCATTTTTTAGAGTTTTGGTTACTATTGAGCCGGGTCGCTCCTTACTACAGTTCGTTACCACGAACTGTTTGATGAAACATATGAATTGCCTTGGTTACAATTTTTTTCAATAAGCGGTAAAAAAAAATGTTGTCATTTTCATTAGTTATTATTTTATGCTTCTTATTGTTTTTGTTATTTTATGATTTTCATCATGAACAATATTGTCATAACAGTTTCAGGACTCCTGGTCAAGAAATACGTAATTGCGCTAAAAAAAAAAAATAAAAAAATTATCAATTAAGCAAAAGTTAAAGTTATTTTTCATTAAAATTTATTACATTAAGTTAAATTTATTTAAAGTTACTTTTTTCTTAATATTCAGTAAAAATGCATTGTCATATATATTAGCTCAGAGATTTATGGGTTTCATATCAAATCCAGTCTAAACTGTCTATTTTTATGTACTAATACTATTTGCAAGTCATCCTTAATTAGAGACTCTAACCGGTGACAGCAGTTTTCCATCATCCATGTTGACAGAAGCAATGTGATTGTCATATCAATATTGGCTTAAATTTCTTTATTTGACATTAAAACTTGGCAGACTTAAATTTCGGGGAAATGTCATAGTATCAGCCTAAATTCCAACATCCGTGTTCTGTTGGTCACGTTTTGCGGAAGGTATTAATGCAAAAAAAATAACTATATTGAGGCATTTTAAAAAGTCAGAGAAGAGAATTAAAAATAATTGGAAAACCATTCTACTTGTTTTATATCTGTTACGTATAAGATTCGTGAAGCCTTTTAAACCTCGGTAATAAAACAGACAATGCAGCTATGGGTCCATCAATTTACCTAGAAGAGCAGGCCTAGATTTACCAATATGCCCACTAGACCCGGACCAAGGGGTGCACAATGTCAAGGGGCGGAATAAATTATCACTGAGTGATTTTTTTCTTAATAAAAACTGGAGTGGTATGATTTATCATCGAAGTGTCAGGTTCGCCACTGCGCTGCCTATTAACAGAAAAGTGATTTTTAAACACAAAAAAATTCCGTGGCCACTTATAAACTGTCAGATGTTTGCCAAGAATGGCAGCTGAGAGTTCAGTATCACCTCTCTCTTTCTTTACTTTTGGTTCATCAGTTGTGATCTGTTCAGTCAGTGCTTCCACTATCCCCAAATTTTCGGGGATTCCCCAAAATTTTCGTAAAAACGAAGTGATAAAAACACTTGGGCCTAGGAGCGCCAAAGCTGTAAATCTGGCCCTGTATAAGACTTCTCTGAAGAAAAAAGGTTTTTTTTATATATTTTATCATCACCTGTGGATTAGTGACATACCGAACCGAGGTCAAGAACCAGATAAAGCGGCATTCTGCCTAAGAAAATTAGACAGTCCATTTAAAAGTCAGAGTCTCATAGTCCTGGAATCTCAAGGCTGTAAGACCTACTCTCTGTGGCATGTTGGGAATGAGCTAATTTTGATATAACCACGTGATGTTTAATAACACATTTCCTTGACCTGTTTATAGCCAGTAACACCCAAGTCACTATTGAAAATATGTTGCCCAAACATTAATTTATTCAAAGTTAAATCAGTATTCTTTTTGTAAATTGTGCCGCAAATTATGTGCATGGGACATAATAGTAATGCCCATGCGTGCACGAGACAAAAAGGCATACTAAAACCTAATAATTATAATCAAATTTAAATATAGGGAATACATTCAGAAACTAGTTGACATCACTTGACATTCCATGAACTCAAATGAAAAGACGTCATTCGGGTCTTATTTAGTTCCCTTTTAGCAGTAGGACATTTTTAGAATAATCTTTAATTTTTAGGGCTAACGGTTATGCTCAAGTACTGTAAGAATGTTTTAAATGTTTTTACACGATAATATTAGACGGTTCTATTTGAATTTCCTGTTGTTTCAATAATTAGATCTAGATCAAAGACATTTTTTATGTCCATCTAACAACTTTGTTGATGTGAGCTAACAAATATGATACGTACAATTGCTAATTAATTTCTATAACAAATTATCACGTTGTTGATGACAGTTGATGCAAAAATTCGAAAGGTGAAAATAAAATCTAAAACATTTTTTATTTTAAAGTTGCATGATTTTTGCTTTTTATAGTTTTGAATTGCGTTTTACATTTTTTTTCTTTTTTTTAGCATGATTTTTTTTTAAATCTTTGTGAATTGTAAGTACCAATTTATTTGTTCGTCATTATTCATGTTCCCACAAACTCGCTGAATGATATTAGTAACAATCTAGCCGGTGGAAACTTGCCTTTAATGTTATAGAACGTTTATCGGTCTATGTAAGTCAGATTGGAAATAGAACACGGATTTCCCTGGGCTTTTGAAGAATAAAAGAGGTTTCCTGGAAACCACTGACAATGCAATGACTTACATTTCCTCTAATTGGAAATTTATTAAGCTTCTCTATTAATAGTTTTGGTTTTCCCAGTGAAAAGAGAAAGAAGAATAAAAAAAATGACAATAAAAGTGATATAAGACACTGAATTGGATTGGGAAGGTACTTTTTTTTAGAAAAAATTGTAACTTTGTTTTTCTTATCGTTTTTGAAACACGCATTAATTTATTATTTATTAGTTAAATATATATGTAAATGATATTCCGGGATATTTTTTTCGAATACAGATAAAATGAAAAGAAGATATAGGAAAACGGGGGATAATATTTCAATTAAAAGAGTGGAAAAAAAGAAAAAAAACTTTTTTCCAATAATAATAAATTCCGAATGTTTTGGCTTCACGTCTAGAAATTATCAGCAGGGAAAAATTCAAACAGAGCTAAATTAAACAAAAAAAAAGAAAAAACAAAACAGAATCAATAACGATAAAATTGACATTTTGATGATGTCCAATATGATAATATTCACGATGCAATAGCATCAGAATAAACACAATTCAGACAAATTGGACTGTCATTTTATACCTGTTTTTCTATATTTTCATGCCGTTTTGTGATATCTTGATAATGTCCGATATGTTGGTGTTAACCATGTATTAGCACCAAAACAAACATAGTTAGGACAAATTAGACTGTCATATTGAACCCTTTTTTCCATATTTCACGTCGCTTTATTTGTAAATGGAAAGGCAGTGTGATCTAAGAAATTATTCATTTCCAATAGATTCTGTAGCAATAGATATTGTTACTTTAGCCAATCAGAACGGGCTAGATAGATAGAAGTATATGGCATCAGACTGTCGCCAATCACCCACCACACTATTTTTTTGGCAAAGAAAGTATGTTACAAAATGGCAATAAGGATTCTTGCCAACATCCCAGTTAAAACCTCACTGCTGCTAGTTATCTTGCATAAGCCATAGCAGATGCGAAAGTTAAATTTTACAGTTCAAGTTTTTTCAGTCTTAGTGCTAGAGATATCAAGCTTTTTACCTCATTGATAGTAACTATTTGAAAAAAAAATGTTTTCAGTTTTCTCCTGTGCATAAAAGCTCTAAAGACAGTCCTTGTCAGCTGATCATAAGATATGTAATTTCTGTTATCTTTAACACCCTTGTTCTGTGTATAAGTGTACTAGAGCTCTCAACTTGCCGGGTCTTGATCTGGAATATGAATGGATCAGTAACCAAAAACAGACTTTTTTTTTTCATTTGACGGGTTACAAGCCTTCTGCAACTTGACGACTTTAACGAAGTTTTTAGTTTTCAGCGTTGTCAAGCAGAAGTGGAAGAACCACCAGCGGTATTGCTTTGCTTGTTCGTGCCAAACTTATACTCAAGCCTATTGTATCATCAAGTTCAGCTGTTGAAAGTTGTTTTTTCTACATTTCTACTTTTTGGACTTTTTTTTTTAAATGTATTGAAGTGTCTCAGACACAACCATCCAGGTCTATCCATATAAAATTTGGGATTAAAGGAGAATTAGAAAAAGCAATTGGGTGACACAATGGTAGAACTTATATGAATCTCTAACTGTCTTTACAGCTTTTATGCAGACCAGAAAACAGTGAACATTTCTTTTGTTTCAAATAGTTACCAGCAACAGGCTTGGTATTATAACCCTGAGACTGAAAGAATTTGAGTTGTGAAATGGGTTGACTCTCATAGCCAATGTTAGTGGGAATTTCAGTGCTTTGCTTTCCCGTGCCAAGCTTACACATAAGCCTATTTTATAATCTAACTTATTTTGTCGGTTCAGTTGTCGGAATTTTTATTCTAATTCCATGTCAACTAATTACTGAGACTTAAAATCAGAGTGAAAACTTAGTAAAATTAATTAATTAAAAGTAAAAAGTAAAATTAATTAGTACATATTAATTAAACTTAGTCATTAAGTATCTGTAGTAAAGTGAGACCTAAAATCAGAGTGAAAACTTAGTAAAATTATTTATATGTACACATTAATTAAACTTAGTCATTAAGTATCTGTAGTAAACTGAGACTTAAAATCAGAGTGAAAACTTAGCACGGCAAAGGATTGCCGTACAGAGTGAAAACTTAGTACGGCGATACGGCAAAGGATATTGCCGTATGGCAGAAACGTGGTCTTGTCGCAGTCTTTGCAGCTGTAGGAGTTATGAACTGGTCTTTGGATATTGGTAGCTCTCGGACTCAGATCGCTCTTAGCTGTTGTCCTCAACGGAGTGTCATGAACAACGACATGGGATTTGTATGCGTGATGTTAAGCCAACAAATTCTTTGTTTGTTGAAGATCTTCCCTTGAAAAGGTCGAAAAAAAAGTTGCGGTATAATCGTATCTTAGAAAGTGACAGGTTCAAGCCTGGTTGTTTTCGTTAATGATAACACTATAGGCTGATGGCCACAGACAAAATGTATGTAAAATAGACGTCCAACTGAAATAATTTAATGGTAGCAATCTGGCACGTACGCAGGGGGGGGGCCTTCGGTTCCCCCGAAATTTTTGGAAATGTTTAATTTCCCCATGGTTTCTTGGGATTTCTGGCAAAAGTATGACATTTATTAAGAATCTAGATAGATGTGTGAACCCTTTTTTGGGGGGGATTTTACAGCATGCAATTATCCGGTCAAATCACTGCCCAATTATTAACCCTTTTTCTGTTCAACTTGTTACCCTCTTTGATGTAATATGAAAAAACCTCTTTTTCTTAAAGAGTTAAAGAGGCTGCGTCCCAAAGTCGAACCTTAAGACGTACAGGAATTAGGAGAGGCAGTCCTAATTCCTCTACGAGGAGTACAGGAATTATTAAATTACATCCACCATGGGTTGTAGAAAAATGTACAGAAATAATATGAAAAAAAACTTCGTTTTCTTAAAGAGTTAAAGAGGCTGTGTCTCAAAGTCGAATCTTAAAACGTACAGGAATTAGGAGAGGCAGTAAGACCACCCGCTTTTAAAGACTCTTTTGTACAGGTTTTTTGTTGTGGGGGGACTTCATTGTTACTAATTACTAGTTTCGGCGCAATGGTTCTCCTGTCCTCTTGTGTTTAACATTTTTCGAAGTTATTCCATTATTCATTCATTTCAATTTTTTGTTAATTAAAAGAGGGCCTTTCCGAAGCCAAGAGCGGGGGGTTAGGGGGACGGCAGCCCCCCACAACAAAAAACCTGTACAAAAGAGTCTTTAAAAGAGGGTGGTCTGCGGGGCGGCAGCCCCCCTACTGCCTCTCCTAATTCCTGTACGTTTTAAGGTTCGACTTTGAGACGCAGCCTCTTTTACTCTTTAAGAAAACGAAGTTTTTTTCATATTATTTCTGTACGTTTTTCTACAACCCATGGTGGATGTAATTTAATAATTCCTGTACTCCTCGTACAGGAATTAGGACTGCCTCTCCTAATTCCTGTACGTTTTAAGGTTCAACTTTGGGACGCAGCCTCTTTAACTCTTTAAGAAAACGAAGTTTTTTTCATATTTTGTGAAAAAACGCCCGATAAGGGACTTGAACCCTTGACCCTAGGATTAAAAGTCCCACGCTCTACCGACTGAGCTAACCACCTGCATGTGTGTAAATATAACTTTTAAATAACTTTTAAAAATTTCAAATTAAAATGGGCTCTTATGGAGAAATTGGTTAATTAAGTGGCTAATGCGTGGTTTCTGGAAAACAGGGAAGGAGTTATCGGATCGAGCTGAAATTTCGCGGATAAGCTCCTGGGCCGTAGGACCCCTTAACTTATGAATTTCAGCCCGATCGGACAACGTTAAAGGGGGTGGGGTGGGGTTGGGGGGTCGAAACTTTCGGGTGGTTAAGATTTTCCTACGAAACTTTCAAGGGAACTTACTCAGAGAATTCCGCATCGAATGAGTCTTCGTACACCCAGATCCGATGTCGGCTGTGACCTGTAGGCGTGGCAGAAAAAAAAGAATATGAAAATTAAGTGGCTATGCGTGGTTTCTGGAAAACAGGGAAGGAGTTATCGGATCGAGCTGAAATTTCGCGGATAAGCTCCTGGGCCCTAGGGGACCTTAACTTGTGAATTTCAGCCCGATTGGACAACGCTAAAGGGTGGCTGGGGTTGATGGGTCGAAACTTTCGGCCAGATTTTCCCCATGAAGGAAAAGTCGGAGGGGGATGAAATTTGGCAGGTTTCTTAGTTGGAGCTCGGGCTACGAAATGCAACCCTCCCCATCCCTCTGCGACCACTGGAACCGAAGATCGCTTAACATTGTCGTGGTTCGCCTCTTTATAGAGGCACGAGTGTGCCTCCTTGATTAGCGATTGTACTGTTTTTTTGTTTTGTTTTGTTTTTTTTTGTAAAGAGAGTTTGCTTTCCACAGCGAAATAGAACTATCCTAGATATTAGGGCGTTTATCCCCCCCCCCTTTTCAGGATAAAGTAAAGCTTTTAATGGATGATTTTTGGAAACTATCATTTTTCATTAAAATCTACGTTTTCGCAATAGAAGAACTACCCCCTCACAACACCCATATTGCACTGTTAACCCTAAAATTTCCCTTTCAGTGGGATATAAAAAACTAATCACTAGTTCTAAATCGCTATGAACATGACCTGAGCCTAAAACGTGCTTTTGAGGCTTCAATCTTCTACCCCCCATCGGCTACAATACTATAGATTAAACTTAATCTGTATTTGCCGATATACGTGCATTTTGAATTTATTTAGTTACTAAATAAAAAACTGCTACTTTATTTTTGCTGTTTCGAAGGTTCTGTCCCCCCCCCCGAAAAAAATTCCTGCGTACGTGCCTGGTAGCAATCAATTTGGTTCTTTTGCTCGTCTATCCTCAGTTTTTTAAGTTTATACTATGCATGAACGTCATCATATATAGCCTAAAGGCACTCGGACATCCAACCCTATTTTTTGACATTGTAAGATAGACATCTGTATCGTATACTTTTTGTCTGTGCCTTAGGCTTTCTCTGTTCTGAACTCTTCTCTCGGACGAAAATAAACGTTTGGTGAGCTCTTGCTTCTACTAAATTTGCAAATTTTCACTGTATATACCTCCTTTAAAGCGTCATTTAGTCATTTTCCCCCTTTCTATCAGGGAGGCCTAGTCTTGGCTCAAAAAAGGGCCTACTCCACTGAAAGTTCAAAAAATAGCAAAGTAATATGACCTTTTACTGCGTTTTGCAACAAAATACGTTTCTTTGAAGACCAACGTCCCCAATGCGTACGAGGTTGTGCAGAAAAAAACTCATAGGTTCTTATAGAGGTTAAAGGGAAACGAATTCCGCAACACTTTCTTATAGCCTACTACTGATGTAATTCTTCTCTTGTTCGTTTACTATCTGTACTCTTCTCGTTTGTGTGGTTTTTGAAATTATAAAAGCTTAAATCGTTTAATCGTATTTTTTTTTCATTTATATTAACAATCTCTCGTTGTTTTGTTTGTTTCTTTGTTTTTACCTATTAGTCCTCTAATGACATTATATCTCTTTTAGTGGCAAATAAAACTTATATATGCATTCTTCCATAATCTCTGAACTTTCAATTTTAAAGCTATAGTTTCAATCTATCGCAAGTTTAAAACCTCTATAGCACTATTCAGAAAACACTCAAGAAGTTTGCTTTGTTTGATCTGAGTAAACTGGCTTTTCTTTCGCATTCCGTTATAATTAGCTCATTCTTTCGTTAAATAAACTGCGATGCAGGTATATTTTAATTAATTTTTTTTATATAGAGGTGGGTAGGTTAGGCATTTAATACAGTGCGTTCTGGGCGGCCTGCTTTCCATAATTTTTTGTTATAGCTGAAACAATTTTGTTTCTAAAGTAGTGTTTATTCATTATATTTTGGTACATTTCATTATTATTAACCTGACTTCACTTTCGAGTGAATTCTAGATATTACGTAAGTACCAACTAAGTAGTTTTCGGTTAGATTGATGTTTTCTCTAAACGGTAGTTTAAGCCTGTTAGGCGAGCAAAAGCTATATCAAACAGTTCGTGGTAACGAACTGTAGTAAGGAGTGACCCGGCTCAATAGTAAACGAAACTCTAAAAAACGGAATTTCGATACTAAGAGACATATCAAAAGAATCGGATTTTTATGCTGATTTTAAATATACAAGTTTCATCAAATTTAGTCTTTGTCATCAAAAGTTACGAGCCTGAGAAAATTTGCCTTATTTTGGAAAATAGGGGGTAACACCCCCTAAAAGTCATAGGATTTTAAAGAAAATTACACCATCGCATTCAGCGTATCAGAGAACCTTATAGAAAAAATTTCAAGGTCCAATCTACAAAAATGTGGAATTCCGTATTTTTTGCCAGAAGACAAATCACGGGTGCGTGTTTATTTATTTATTTTTTTTTTTTTTCAGGGGTCATCGTATCGACCAAGTGGTCCTAGAGTGTTGCAAAAGCGCTCATTCTAACGGAAATGAAAAGTTCTAGTGCCCTTTTTAAGTGACCAAAAAATTGGAGGGCACCTAGGCCCCCTCCCACGCTCATTTTTTCCCCAAAATCAACGGATCAAAATTTTGAGATAGCCATTTTGTTCCGCATAGTCGAAAACCATAATAACTATGTCTTTGGGGATGACTTACCCCCCACAGTCCCTGGGGGAGGGGTTGCAAGTAACAAACTTTGACCAATGTTTACATACAGTAATGGTTACTGGGAAGTGTACCGACGTTATCAGGGGGATTTTTTTGGTTTGGGTGTGGGGTTCAGGGGAGGGGGCTATATGGGAGGATCTTTCCTTGGAGGAATATTTCATGGGGGAAGAGAAATTCAATGAAAAGGGCGCAGGACTTTCTAGCATTACTATAAAAAAAAACAATGAAAATGTAAACATGAAAAAGTTTTTTCAGTTGAAAGTAAGGAGAAGCATTAAAATTTAAAACGAACAGAGATTATTACGCATATGAGGGGTTCTAAGAATACTCTAGCATAAAGAGCGAGGTATTTAGGAGGAGATAAATACTTCGCTCTTTATGCTAAATTTTTTCTAAATAATTTCAACTATTTATTCTACGGCCTTTCTGATTCAGGGGTCATTCTTAAAGAATTGGGATAAAACAAGATTTAGTGTGAAGAGCGAGGTATTAACGAGGGGACCAATCCCCTCATATATATAATCAAAAATATAAGAATATAAAAGTTTGTTACGTAAGTTAATTCTTAAGTTACGTATTTTTTTTTTACTAATAAAAACGTTCGTTAAAAATAAAAGATTTAGTTGCCTTTTTAAGTAACCGAAAAATTGGAGGGCAACTAGACCTCCTTCCCCACCCCTTATTTCTCAAAATCGTCTGATCAAAACTAAGAGAAAGCCATTTAGCCAAAAAAAGAATTATTATGCAAATTTCATTTTTATAATTTATGTACGGAGAGCCAAAATCAGACATGCATTAATTCAAAAACTTTCAGAAATTAAATAAAGAAACAAGTTTTTTTAAATGAAAGTAAGGAGCGACATTAAAACTTAAAACGAACAGAAATTACTCCGTATATGAAAGGGGCTTTTCCTCCTCGACATCCTGCTCCTTGCGCTAAAGTTTGATTTTTTCTCGCAACTCTACCTTTTAAAACAATAAAAAAACTTTAGCGTAAGGAGCGGGGTGTCGAGGAGGAAAAGCCCCTTTCATATACGGAGTAATTTCTGTTCGTTTTAAGTTTTAATGTCGCTCCTTACTTTCATTTAAAAAACTTGTTTTTTTATTTAATTTTATCATGAAGCCGCTAAGTTTATTAAATGTGACGCCAAAAGATTTTTATTTCTTTTGGTCATTAAATAAAAAAACAGATTTTTTAACTGAAATTAAAAGCGACATTAAAACTTCAGACGAACAGAAATTATTCCGTATATGAATGGGCTGTCCTCTCCTCAACCTCTCGCTCTTTACGCTAAACTTTGACCCTTTATAACAACTCCACTTTTTAAAAGGTAGAGTTGAGAGAAAAAGTCAAACTTTAGCGTAAAGAGTGAGGCGTTGAGGAGGGGACAGCCCCTTTCATGTACGTTTTAATTTCTGTTCGTTTTAAGTTTTAATGTTGTTCCTTACTTTCAGTTAAAAAGCTTGTTTTTTTATTTAATTTCTGAACGTTTTTCAACTAATTGATGTTCCAATTTGGCTGACCGTACATGAAAAATTAAAACAAAATCTGAATATTAATTTTGGCAGATTTATCCCGAATATGAAGGGTTGCCCCATCCTCATAGCCTTACCCTTTGTGCTAAAGCCATTTGTACTTTTAAAAAAGCTTCCTATTCTAAATAAACGGCCCCCTTGTTCCAGTTTTAGTAAACAGCCTAACTTTAGCGTAAAGAGTAAGGTATTAAGAGGGCGCAACCCTTCATATATGGCATAATTTCTGTTCGTTTTTCAAATAATGCTGGTAAATCCGGCTCACCCTCTATAAAATACACCCCTCCCCCTCACGAATACATCCTCCGTAAAAATTTCATCCAACGTAAATTGCACCTCCCCCCCGCCAAATTCCCTCCAGACAGTTCCGTCGTCGCTGAGAATCGTCCCTCCCTATAAAATTGCTTATGGACGATTTACTCTGAAAAATTCTCCTAGGCATTCTTTCATTTGAATATGACTTCAATCTCTAATCGGTTTCTCGGTTAATCCAGAAATGAGCTCTTCCATGGAAATTATTTCCCAGAAAAAAACACGCAGAAAAAGTCCCTGGATAATTCCCCCGGAATATCTCCGCATAAAAAATTTGGCAAAGAGAATGTAAGACAATCAAAAAGAATTTTTTATAATAATTCTGTTAAGACCCTCCAGTGTAACATTTTCCCTGGAATATTCACTGCCCAGAAATTTCCTTCCTCAAGGAAAATTCTCCTCATAGAAATCCACCCCAAGCACAACCCCCCACCCCAAAAAACGGCTGTGTACTTCTCAATAATAAATACTTTATGTAAACAATGGGCAAAAATGACAAATTGCAGCCCGTCCCTCGGGGACTGTGGGGAGACATTTTACTCCTAAAGAAATAGTTATTAGATTTTCCGACTATGCTGAACCAAATGGCTATCTCAAGATTTTGATCAGATTACTCTGGGAAAAAAATGAGTGAGGGAGGGGACCTAGTTGCCCTCCAATTTTTTGAGATTATATTTTTCTGTTTCAAATTTTTTGAGAAAAAGAGCACTAGAACTTTTAATTTTCTTTTGAATGAGCTCTCTCGCGATATTCCTGGACCACTGGGTCAATATGATCACCCCTGAAAAAAACAAATAATCATGCATCCGTAATCTTTCTTCAGGCAAAAAATACAGAACTCCACATTTTTGTTGATTGGAAATACGCTGAATCTGATGGCGTGATTTTCATTAAGATTGTATGGCTTTTAGGGTTGTTTTCCCTTTCTTCGAAAATAAGGCAAATATTCTCAGGCTCATAACTTTTGATGCGTAAGACTTGATGGAACGTATATATTTGAAATCGGCATAAAAACTCGATTCATTTGGTGTATCTATTGGTATCAAAATTCCGTTTTAAAGAGTTTTGGTTATTATTGAGCCGGGTTGCTCCTTACTTACTGTTCGCAACCACCCGGGTTGCTCCTTACTTACTGTTCATAACCACAAACTGTTTGGCTAGCAAAAAAGGAAAAGTTGTATTAATTGCACTGTTGCCGAACTTAGAAGTGAGAATCTTTGTATTTCTTATTTTCTTCTGTACTAAACTAAAAATCCAAGTTTCTTAATTGATCATTTATCACTAACGAAATCAGTTGAATTTTAATCGCGTGCGGTCTTTTTTCACGAAAATTAAAACCCAAGTTTCTTAAATGATTAGATATTTTTAACAAATAAGATCTGTTATAACCGTTTGATGCTTATTTTAATAAAACTTAACTCCCAAGTTCCTCAAATGATCAAATATATAGAATAAAATCAGATGCATTTTAACCGTATGTGTTGTTATTTCTGAATATAAAACCCAATTTTGCAAATACTCAAATATCTTTGATAAAATAAGATGCATTTTACCCGTGTGCCTTCTTCTTATGAAAACTAAAAACCCAAGTTTCTTAAGTGATCATATATTATTAATAAAATACATTTGGTTTTCATTAATGATATTTAATCATTCGAGGAACTATAGGTTAGTTTTCATGAAAAAACGCAAACGGTTAAAATGCATCTTGATTTATTGGAAATATTTGAGCATTTAAGACATTTGGGGTTTAGTTTTCTGAAATAAAAATACACACGGTTACCATAAATCTGATTTAATTTATAATATATGATCACTTAAAACACTTGGATTTTTAGTTTTCATAAAAGAAGTCAAACGGTTAAAATATATTTATTTATTAAAAATATTTGAGTATTTAAGAAACTTGAGTTTTAGATTCATAAATAAGAACACCTACGTTTAAAATACATCTGATTTCTTATATATGCTTAGGGGTTTGGTTTTATTAAAAGAAGAAGGCACACGGTTACAACACATTTTATTTTATTAAAAACATTTGAGCATTTAAGAAACTTTGGCTTTAATTTTCAGAAATAAGAACATACACGTTTAAAATACATTCGATTTACTTGTAATATTTAATCATTTAAGAAACTTGGATTTTAGCTTTCAAAAAAAGAGCGCACACGATTAAAATACATCTAGTTTTATTGATTATATTTGATCATTTAAGAAGCTTGGGTTTTAGTTTTATAAAAAGGAACACACACGGTTAAAATACATCTTACTTTGTTAAAAATATTTGAGCATTTAAGAAACTTGGTCTATAGTTTTCAGAAATAAGAACGAACACATTTAAATTACATCTGACTTATCGATAATATATGATCATTTAAGAAACCTGGATTTTAGTTTTGACAAATAAGGACGCATGAGGCTAAAACAAATCTGATTTTATTAATAATAATTGATCGTTTGAGAAACTTGTAGTTTCATGTAAAAAGTAACGCATACGTTTAATATTCAGCTTTTATTTATTAAAAATATTTCAGAATTTAAGAAACTTGGGTTTTAAATTTCCGAAATAAGAAAACACACGAGTAAAATAAATCCGTTTTTATTAAATGTATTTGATCATTAAGTACTTCGGCTTTATTTTGTGGTTATTTAGGATGTATTTTGTTTTGTAAGAATTATTTTTGTTTTGCATAAATAATTTGTAATTTCTCAGGATTTATTTTTTTGTAAGAATTATTTTTTGCTTTGTAAAAATATTTTGTAAGAAGAATTTTCGATCTTTTAGGATGTATTTTTTACCCCAGTACTAATCAATACTTTCAATAGGCTTTATTCTATCATTTTGCCCATATGAGCTGTAATATCATCGCTCAGAATATATACGACTTCATTAATTTAGAGTTTTTGCATACCCTAATACTAAACAATACTTTTCAAAGGCATTATTCTATCATTTCCCTCATAGAGTTGTCGTATCATCACGTAAAATACATAGGACCTTATTAATTTCGACTTTATTCATACCCCAATACAAAGCAATACTTTTAAAAAGGCTTTATTGTATCATTTTCCTCATAGGGTTGTCATATCATCGCTTAAAATATATAGGCCTACGACTTTATTAATTTTGACTTTATCCATTCTCCAATACTAAGCAATACTTTTAAAAAGTTCCAAAAATTGTAAGTCTAAAAAAAGAAAAGAAACCTCACAACAAACATTATTTTCCTGATAGGAAAAATCACGATTCACATATCTGCATCATTTCATTTCATATTTTGAGAATATTAAATAAAAAAAAAACTAATTTTTTTAGCTGAAAGTAAGGAGTGACATTAAAACTTAAAACGAACAGAAATTACTCCGTATATGAAATGGGTTGTTCCCTCCGCAATCCCTAGCTCTTAACGCTAAAGCTTTTAATTGTTTTAAAAAGTAGAATTGTGGCAAAAAGTCAAACTTTAGCGTAAAGAGCGAGGGATTGCGGAGGTGACAACCCATTTCATATACGGAGTAATTTCTGTTCGTTTTAAGTTTTAATGTCGCTCCTTACTTTCAGCTATAAAATTAGTTTTTTTTTATTTAATTTCTGAACGTTTTTGAATTAATGCATGTTTGGTTTTGGCTCTCCGCACATAAATTATTAAAATGAAATTTGCATATTAATTCCTTTTTTGGCTAAAGGGCTTTCTCTTAGTTTTGATCAGACGATTTTGAGAAATAAGGGGTGAGGAAGGAGGCCTAGTTGCCCTGTAATTTTTCGGTTACTTAAAAAGGCAACTAGAGCTTTTAATTTTAACGAACGTTTTTATTAGTAAAAAATATGCGTAACTTAAGAATTAACTTACGTAACAAACTTTCATAACCTTATATTTTTATTATGTATACGAGGGGGTTTGTACCCTCGTTAATTCCTCGCTCTTTACACTAAATCGTAAGTTTTGTCCCAATTCTTTAAGAATGACCCCTGAATCAGAAAGGCCGTAGAATAAATAGTTGAAATTACCAAAAATACTTTAGTATAAAGAGCAAGGTATTTATCTCCTCCTAAATACCTCGCTCTTTATGCTAAAGTATTTTTAGAACCCCTCATATGCGTAATAATCTCTGTTTGTTTTAAGTTTCAATGCTACTTCTTCCTTTCATTTGAAAAAACGTTTTCATGTTTATTTTTCATTGTTTTCTTATAGTAATGCTAGAGAATCCTGCGCCCTTTTCATTGAATTTTTCTTCCCCCATGACAGATTCCTCCAAGGAAAGATCATCCAACATAGCCCCCTCTCCTCAGCCCCACCCCCAAACAAAATAAAATCCCCCTGAAAACGTCTGTACACTTCCCAATAACCATTACTATATGTAAACACTGGTCAAAGTTTGAAACTTGCAGCCCCTCCCCCAGGGATTGTGGGGGAGTAAGTCATCCCCAAAGACATAGTTATCATGGTTTTCGACTATGCTGAACAAAATGGCTATCTCAAAATCTTGATCCGTTGACTTTGGGAAAAAAATGAGCGTGGGAGGGGGCCTAGATGCCCTCTAATTTTTTTGTTCACTTAAAAAGGGCACTAGAACTTTTCATTTCCGTTAGAATGAGCCCTCTTGCGACATTCTAGGACCAATTGGTCGATACGATGACCCCTGGGAAAAAAAACAACAAAAAAACAAACAAATAAACACGCACCCGACTTGATGAAACTTATATATTTAAAATTAGCATTAAAATGCGGTTCTTTTGATGTAGCTATTGATATCAAAATTCAATTTTTTAGAGTTTTGGTTACTATTGAGCCGGGTCGCTCCTTACTACAGGTCGTTACCACGAACTGTTTGATTACAGATCGATTTTTTTTTGTTTAAGTACTTTTATGTCTTTTTAAGAGAATCTAAAAAAATTCTAAGTAAAGAGAAATTGAAGTTAAAAAATTTAAAATAAAAAATTTAAGTACGGAAAAGGGAGGGGCAAAAAGTTGGGGTAAGAGTATTGGGCTCCTTGGAGGTTGGTATATGTATGATCATGAGTTCCCTCTAAAAGAAGTGTTTATATAAGCACTCATTTCCATGAATATGATGATACAATCTGTTACACTATGCATATGATATAGAAGCTTTCAAGTAAAGTTCAATTCTATATCATATATTCTATTAGTCCGATTTGAAATCAAACGAAACGGTTATCTTATCTAGTTACTCATACTCAGACAGGTATGAGTGAATGAAATGCATTTGAGCAAAATAAATCCCAAAGGCCTTATTATATGATCTTTGGACTATTTTCGGATAAATGACTATCTCAAAATTTCTATCAAATACATTTGGGCAAAATAGGACGTGGGGAGTGGCTTTCCCCTGATCAGTTTGACTCTTGAAAAGGGTATTAGAACATTTGACTTCTAGTGCAATGAGCCCGCTTCGGAGTTCATACGGCCATTCTTTCCATAAGAGCATTACATGCTTTCGGGGTATAACGTACAATCTTTTTGGGTTGTTGGGGGGGGGTATCATCCCCAAAGACATAATTTTCAGGCCTTTCAACTACTCTGAACAAAATGACTATCTCAAAGTTTGATTAGATGTGTTTTGGGAATTGGTGGGCGTGGGAGGGGGCTTGTTGCCCTTGAACTACTTTTGACTATTAAAAAGAGCACTAGTTCTTTCAAATTCATATCTAACGAGCCTTTTTTGAAGTTTTTATGACAAAAAATCACCATCTCAAAATAAAAATATTAAAAATAAATATTAGCTGTTCTTTTTTACAATTTCGTCTAAATATTAAGATATCACCTGTTAGGGGGCATCTGTTCCCAATTACCTGCCTTAAAAACAATACATTTTATACATCATAGCTTGGCATCGGAAAATTTTAACATTAAGAAAGAGCGAAGGAATTTTTTACTGTTAGTTAGGACATAGCGTGATGCCTTTCGGACTTAGAATTTATGAGTTCTGGGAAAGTCCATTTGTTTAATGGAAAGCCTTTGTTAAGAATACTTCGTATTTACTTGATTCTCTTGATCAATATACTCCTTTCGCAATGCCCCTAGGAATAGCTTAGTTTGTAAAAAAAATACGTAATGTAGCGTAAAGCTAAAGGTCAAGCCAATCTACATAAGCTAAAGCTCGATACACTTAGTGCTTTTACGTGTCATTCAAGGTGAGATCAGAATTGTCCATTGATTACCTATGACCAGGGTAGTTTAACTCAAGCAGCGAGAAAGTTTGGCTTTTTCTAAAACACCGCATAAAACAACTTCCCTGTCTTGACCTTAAGACTAGTAATCATATGGGACTAGAAAACTAATAATTCCCAGGAATAATCACAAACGCCACCTGGGTATACTCCCTGTAATATTAGCTTTTTTTCTCGATCCGACCAAGGTCCAGGGCCTGAAAAAGTTGTTGAGCACAAGGGCCACGTAAACCTTACACCACCGCATGTACAGACACGATAATAATTAATATTTGGAAGAACCAAGATGAAACATTTTCATAGAATAAAAATAACTTCTAAAGTAAGAACTTTTAGAGTTCTCAAATCTTTGGTAGGTCTTAATTTGATGGCTATATCTCCATCAACTTCCCGTGATCTATGGTCCTTAACAAGAATCAGAGAGAAAGGTCAATCTTTTCTCGAATACTACTACTAACAATTTACCGCAGCACAGGGCCGCCTGAAGCCAACAGCTACGCACGCTCCTCCTCCATCCCAATCTCTTTAAGATCTCCCTCCTTACACCCTCCCAGGAAGTTTCCATTTCCCTTAAATCTTTCTTTACGACATCCTCCTACCCCAACTGCGGACGACCTGCTTTGTGTTTAGCCCTGTCGTCCCCTGTCGAGAAAAAAATGGCTTTGGACCTTATTTTTTGCTTATCCGATCTTTTATGGGAGACCAAAACCCCACAAGCCACTCCTTAAATGGGACCCCACCTGTGCGTGTTTGGGAGCTTGGGATTAAAAAAAGCCCCTTTACAGAATCAATAGTAAAAATCCATAGATTAGTTGGGGGTTGATCGTCCCCATAATTTGTACGTTTCAGAAAAAAAGGTCACGCCACTCCCCTCCCCACACACAGAAGAGCATGATCTTGATGTAAGTCAGATTTTTTTTATTTAATTTCAAACTAAAAATGCTTCTGAAATGCTTCCAGATTATGGAGGCTGACGTTTTAACAGGAAATAACTGCCCTCTCCCGCTTAGAAAATAAAAGGACATTTAAAATACATATGAAATAGTAAAGCGAGCAATATTCCCGTTTAAACATTGGTAAAAACAAAGGTCCTGGTTGTCATCCCCCCCTATAAAGTTTTCAACTGGTTCTCACGAGCGAAATGTTATATCTACCTGCTTCATTACCATGCATAGCAGCTGTATCATAACCGGGAAATTGAGCTGACAATATTTTGCCCAGGACAAATCTCAACCAAGACTCTGTCTCCCAAACTTCATTCAGCCAAGGTCCTTTATGCTTCACTGACGCTAATTGTTCTTCATCAGTCTTGTCTGATTGAGGAGGACACTAGATATTGGGGATATATTTAGAAGAGTGTGTACGGATCAATTATATCTCAGGAGGGAACCTCGTTTGCGAAAATAGGGTCTATCAAAGGCGGAAACTAATTGCCAAAGCCATGTTTTCAACTGAATAAAACTCCAGGGAAGTCCTAACTTGAGAGACATATTAAGATTATGTGGGATATTTATTGTGGAAAAGCAAATGAGCAGTGGAAATATTTTTGTTCGATTAAAACGAAGAACAGGTCATGAACCATTCACGGTAAGAGCGAATATTGGTTAGCGTTCAATATAAGCAGGGCTTGACCAAAATTATATTTTGGACGAATTCCAATTACTTTTTAGGGGAAAGGATCCAAGCTTTGACTGCAATGGAAAGTTAAAAGTAAGTGTTAGGTTTTAAAAAGGTGGTTATTTTACATAAAGTACGATTTTTCAAAATCCATGTCAAACAATTTGCCATTAAAAATTGTATTTTCGCTCCGAATTGAATGAGCCAAAGTCTTTTTCAATCTCAATTCTTCCACCTAGTAGAGTTTCATTATTTGACATAGATTCTGCCAGCTAGTCAAACAGCTCGTGGTAACGAACTGTAGTAAGGAGCGACCCGGCTCAATAGTAAATGAAACTCTAAAAAAACGGGATTTTGATGCTAAAAGATACATAAAAATAATCGAATTTTCATGATGATTTTAAATATATAAGTTTCATCAAATTTTGTCTTTGTCATCAAAAGTTACGAGCCTGAGAAAATTTGCCTTATTTTGGAAAATAGGGGAAACACCCCCTAAAAGTCATAGAATCTTAACCAAAATCACAACATCGCATTCAGAGTATCAGTGAACCCTATAGAAAAAATATCAAGCTCCTATCTACTAAAATGTGGGATTTCGAATTTTTTGCCAGAAGACAGATCACGGGTGCTTGTTTATTTGTTTTTTTTTTTTTTTGTTGTTTTTTTCCAGGGATCATCGTATCGACCAAGTGGTCCGAGAATGTCGCAAAAGGGCTCATTCTAACGGAAATGAAGTTCTAGTGCCCTTTTTAAGTGACCAAAAAAATTGAAGGGCATCTAGGCCCCCTCCCACGCTCATTTTTTCCTAAAGTCAACGGATCAAAATTTTGAGATAGCTATTTTGTTCCGCATAGTCGAAAACCATAATAACTATGTCTTTGGGGATGATTTACTTCCCCACAGTCCCTGGGGGAGGGGCTGCAAGTTACATTGACCAGTGTTTACATACAGTAATGGTTATTTGGAAGTGTACAGACGTTTTCAGGGGGATTTTTTTGGTTTGGAGGTGGGCTTGAGGGGAGGGGCCTTTGTGGGAAAATCTTTTCTTGGAGGAATATGTGATGGGGGAAGAGAAATTCAATAAAAAGGGCGCAGGATTTTCTAGCATTACTATAAAAAAAAACAATGAAAAAATAAACATGAAAAAGTATTTTCAATTGAAAGTAAGGAGTAGCATTAAAACTTAAAACGAACAGAGATTATTACGAATATGAGGGTTCTAAAAATACTTTAGCATAAAGAGCGAGGTATTTAGGAGGAGATAAATATGTCGCTCTTTATGCTAAAGTTTTTTTAGTAATGTCAACTATTTATTCTACGACCTTTCTGAATTGGTCATTTTTAAAGAATTGGGACAAAACTTAAGATTTAGTGTAAAGATCGAAGTATTAACGAGGGGACAAACCCCCTCACATACATAATAAAAATATAAGAATATAAAAGTTTGTTGCGTAAGTTAATTCTTAAGTTACGTATATTTTTTAATAATAATAACGTTCGTTAAAAATTAAAAGTTCTAGTTCCCTTTTCAAGTAGCCGAAAAATTGGAGGGCAGCTAGGCCTCCTTCCCCACCCCTTATTTCTCAAAATCTTCTGATCAAAACTAACAGAAAGCCATTTAGCCAAAAAAAGAATTAATATGCAAATTTCATTTTAATAATTTATGTGTGGAGAGCCAAAATCAAACATGCATTAATTCAAAAACGTTCAGAAATTAAATAAAAAAACTAGTTTATTTAACTGAAAGTAAGGAGTGACATTAAAACCGAAAACGAACAGAAAGTACTCCGTATATGAAATGGGTTGTCCCCTCCGCAATCCCTCGCTCTTTACGCTAAAGTTTGACTGTTTGCCAAAATTCTACTTTTTAAAATAATTAAAAACTTTAGCGTAAAGAGCGAGGGATTGCTGAGGGGACAACCCATTTCATATACGGAGTAATTTCCGTTCGTTTTCATTTTTAATGTCGCTCCTTACTTTCAGTTAAATAAACTAGTTTTTTTTTATTTAATAATGCTAAGAAACGCATCCAATGACTGTGCCCATATACAGCCACTTGTTATTTCTTAATATCATATAATTGTAGGAAAATATTAAGAAAACTGATTAGCTCTGTCTACAATTATTCTTTTTCAGGATTTTCAGAACTGCCAATAGGGGATCAAATGCGTCTTTTGCAATATACTTGGCCAGAAGTTTTATCATTGTCGTTAGCCTATAGATCTCTAAGTAAGAATGGAAGACTACAATTTGCCACCGAAGTTCAAGTGTCTAGAAAGCAAGCCATTGACTCTGGACTAGGAGACTTTTATGATTATGTAAGACTAATCATTTTGTTTGTTAATTTTTTATTTTTCACTCTACTAGAATCATCTATCTCAATCTATTCAAAGACTCGTTCCCTGGAAGTTCCCATTTCCCTTATAACTTTCCTTGCGACATCCTCCATCCCCAACCAAGGACGACCTGATTTTCACCGAAAATTACAATGTTTGGTAATCTGTCATCCTTCATCCACAGAACATTGTCATCGCAGTTTCTCTCATTATAGCCGTAGCTCTAGAAAGCAGAATTGATTCACACTTTTCGTACAGTCTACTGTTTGAAATACGGTCAGTCAGTCGGGTACCCAAAGCAATCCGTAGGCAATTTCTCTGGAAAACATCTGCCAAATCTTCCTCCGTTTTTCCGATCGTTCACGCTTCAGACAGAACCATACTCGATCACTGTCGTCACTGTAGCTTCCAATGTTCTAATCTTGGTTCGCAGACCTATTTTTTTGGTAACTTAATGCTTTGAAATTTTTGCACACCGACTACAATTGAAATTTCTATAATACAAATATTCAGAAACCAAGATCATTATTCACTTTTTAGCGTTGTCCATCTTTTTATATCAGATTGAATAATAAGTTCATCTTTTTCCGCATTTTCTTGGTTCTTGCTTAGTTATCGTACTAATCAACAGGATGTTTATAATCTGCCGTATTGAACCAAACCTTTGCTCGGTGAAGTAAATTTCAGACATAATAAGAGCGTTCGGAATTTTCCCCCAATTGACCCCCCCCCCGCTGAAATTCGATTCCTCCCACCCTGACTCTCAAAAGGAAAAAAATATTGTTTTTATTTTTAAACTTAGTTGTAGATATACATTTTGTTTTTTATTTAATGAATCCGTGAATTCATGCCTCTAAACTTGACAAAAGAAAAACAAACTTGCTTTACAAAAACTACAGTCCGAAATAGCAATATTTTTTGTTAAAATGCCTTGCTGAGATCACACAAAGTTCAATTTACTATTTTTTTCAACCTACACCGGGGTTAATTAAGGCTATTCGATATCTAAATGAATCACTCTATCTCATCCATTGCAAGCATTTTTAGTTTGTCTGGTCAAACTATTCAGTACTGATTGGGTGGTCTTTCCATAACTTGTATAGCTTTGACAAAAGATCTAAATAAATGACAGAAAATTAAAGGCCAATACCTACTTTCCTGAAAATCTTAGAAAAACATTTAACTTTTCCTGTTTTGTCCCAGAGATAAAGAAATTAGGATTTAATTGACCTTGCATCATTAGAAAGCATAAATGTTTCTTTTTTTTCATTGAACTTGGCAGATTTTTGTTTTCAAAATTCAGGACAGGGCAGTCACTAAGAATATTTTTGTAAACCTACTTGGAAAACATTAAAAATCAGCTCAAAAGAAGTATCATTGAATAATCGAACAGCTTTGGAAGTTTCCTGTTGTGCTATCTGCTTTGACTGAAATTTTTGCGGACAAAGGATGCACGTTATGTGTGTTGTGTTTCCGTACATTGATTAGACAAGCCTCTCGCTAGCTCTTCGAACTGTTGACGCGTTTAAGGTCCCCTATCAATTTTTACAAAAATTAATCTGGAACTCCCTATAGTGCTGGGAAAATTAACTAATGGACCCTTAGTCTTTGAGACCGTCAGCCGACGCTGAGACTCGCAAAATAAGATTTACGGTATCGAACGTCCTTAATTTAATAGTTGCTGAATACAAATTTTATACAAACAAGAGAAAATTAACCGACGTCAGAATTTTTAAGAATAATAATGACGTGATTGATATTCACTCACCCTGTCGGAAAGTCAATCACCATTTTGACAGTTTTTTTTATGGCTCTTGTGTCTTGAATTTGATTTAGCAGACAATTTAAGAAAAACGTATTAAAGGTGCTGGGAGGGGAAAATTAATTTCCCGAGTAACTTGAAACTTCTAATTCTAAGGGTAGTACCGGTAATTGAATAAAATCATCCAATCTGGTTGTGATACGATCATATGATAAATCTAGAAGAATTAAACAAACGTTTTTTTTTGTGTGAATCAGGTAGTTGTGTCTATTCATTTCCGTAGGGGGTCGGGTACACTGAATGTCATTTTACGCCTAAAATTCCTCTCACCAAGCAAAGCTCGGTCTCCTAGTACTGCTTGTTAAAGCTGATATATACAGAAAAGAGTATATGATGATACCTTTTATGTTTGCACACAAAATATCTAAACATGATATTTAGGAAAACAGTCTTCCTTTTCTCCTTCTGTCTCTCTCTTTTTTTTTTTTTTTTTCTTTTTTTTGTGTTTGTGCTGTTGCATTGGTGATTTCTCTTTTCATGATATATATATATATATATATATATATATATATATATATATATATATATATATATATATATATATATATATATATATATATATATATATATATATATATATATATATATATATATATATATACATATAGAATCCACCTTATTCCTACTTGTATCGGATAGTTCTTGCAGCATAATAATACAGTGATAGAACTCCCACAAGTAGTGCTGGTGTTCTGTGAAATGCCATTAATTTCAGTAATAATCTTTATTGTGTTGCGAGAGCAACACTTTGGTTTTGTCCCGGTTTTTTTTTTTTTTTTCCTATGCCGCCGATCTCAGCTTATTCCTGGAAACTGGTAAGGGTCTAACCTGTGCGGTTTTTACGGAAAGTGTGGACCCCAGGCTGGATTGATGAATATGACATAACATTTTGGAAAGCTCCGTAGAACTCTTGCCTGGGGCCAAAAAGGATGGTTTTTGCTTGTCCTCGAGCCAGAGCCTATGGTGTGCGAAGTGAAGTGGAGTTATATAGCCTATGTCAGAGAGGAGTATCTGAAGTTGTGCAGCCAAGCTTTCGTTTCATCAAACCATGTTTCTGCTTTCGAGTGGAAAGCTCCGTTCTAGCAGGCAAGCAGGCAGGCACCAGTTTCAAATTGAAGATGGACTAAAATCTATAAGTGTTAAATATATGCGGTAGTTCCCCGGCCCCACAGCCAATATATCTTCTTTGAGTGATAAATAGAAAAATTTACAGAAACAAAAAAGTGCGATTTTCCCACGGGTCCGAAAGTGCTGCCATCTATTGTTTCTAGCCATTTCTGTTCGTGATTTCAGCTAACTTTACCATTCTTTTTTTTCTACTTGGGATTGCAATAGAGAAATGGTATCAGATATACCTCTTAAACTTTAAAAGTTCTCTCATTGCTAAAGAAATTAGAGCTTATCCTTTGCTCCTTTCTAAATGGTGGTGTTAGAAAGTTGGCCTCCGGTAAAAAAGTCAACTTTTGAACTAAGACAGATAGAATTTTTTTTTCAATGACAATCGATAGACCTTGATGAGCTGATCAAAGTATATGTCATCCATTTTTTGTTACAAAAATTCCTTCATGACATACACCAGTTTGAAAATTTCAAGGGGTTGACAACTTCAGTGGTAAGGTACACACTTGAACCAAAAATAGGCCGATACCAATTGTGAGATATGTAGGGGACTTCCAAGCAACAGTCGATTATTAGCTTATAATCATCTTTGGCAATGAGGGGTTTGCAACTTTTGCTGATTGGTGTACCTATTATCTGTTTTTGGTGTAATTGATGGTAAGAACAACTTGGTTCCCGATTGTAAGACATGTAGGGGAGTTGTAAGTAATAATCGGCTGTTAGGCTACAATGACTTCAGCGACAAGGGGTTTGGAACTTTTGCTAGTTGGTGTACCTATTATTTGTTTCCGGTGAACTTGGATGTATATCCCGGGAGAGGGACTTGTAAGTAAGAATCGGTTGCTAGAGGAGGCTCACGAGGGGCTACAAATTTGTGCAAATTGGTACACATCTATGGAATCAGGGACCCATAAATTTCCTGTAATGACTCGCCATCCAATAATAAGCGATCCTGGATGGCGAGTCATTACAGGAAATTTATGGGTCCCTGATGGTATTTTGATCCTGAAAAGTTACAGATAGCTTTATAATACCAACTAGATTACATAAGATAATGTTCCAAGTTTCCATCCGTCACGATGTCTACGATTGAAAAGGATAAAGTTCAACCGTCTGCAAAGTGACATTTAGGGGCCTAGTAAGTAATAATCGGCTGTTAGTGTGGACCTCGGGCCGGATTGATGAATATGACATTATATTTTGGAAAGCTCCGAACGACTCTTGCCTGGGGCCAAAAAGGATGGTTTTTGCTTGTCCTCGAGCCAGAGCCTATGGTGTGCAAAGGATAAAGTTCAACTGGCTGCAAAGTCAATTTAGTCCCTTCTTCCAATATTTTTTTTTTTTTCAACCCTGAGGAATAGCCTTTGATCATCCGATTACTGATTGTGTTATTCTTTGTCTCTCACGGAAGAGGGACTTGTAAGCAAGAATGGGTTGCTAGAGGAGGTTCATGAGGGGCTACAAATTTGTGCAAATTGGTGCACATCTATGGTATTTGATCCTGAAAAGTTACGGATAGCTTTATAATACCAACTAGATTATATAAGATAATGTTCCAAGTTTCCATCCGTCACGATGTCTACGATTGAAAAGGATAAAGTTCAACTGGCTGCAAACTCAATTTAGTCCCTTTTTCCGATATTCTTTTGCTGTTGTTTTTTCAACGCTAAAGAATTTGATCATGTGATTACTGATTGTGTTCTTCTTTGAATATGCCGTTTTGAAAGCTTTGATAGTTTTGACAACTTCAGCATTTAACCGATAGCGAAGAAACAAAACCAAAGTGTTGCTCTCGCAACACTTTAATCGGCAAAGCCGGACAAAGGTTGCCGCAACACTTCACGTTGCCCAGGCAACGTAGGTCTAGTTACATTTATGTCAATTCTTCTTTCAGAGCTGGTTAAAAAAAATATACAGAAAAGCGAAAACAACGAGAGGTCAGCATATTATTATAGGTATAGGCTATTCTATAAAAATTAAATAAAGAAACGATTTTTTGTCTACAGAAACTAAGGAGCAATACTGAAACTCAAAATGAACAGAAATTATTTCGCATACGAAGGGGTTGCCCCACTCCTCAAAGTCTTTTTCTTCAAGCCAAAGTTTTAAGTGCTTTAAAAATCGGGACAAACAGTCAAACTTTAGCTTATACAACAAGGTATTGAGGAGGGTGGCAAACCCTTCATACACAGAATAATTTCTGTTCATTTTGGGTCTTATTGTTGCTCCTTGCTTTCCGTTAGTGTATTTTTTTATTTAACTTCTAAATATTTTTCGAACAATGCCGATAATTCTTTCTCACTGTATGAAAAACTCTCTTCCCTTACGAAAAAATTTTCCGTGGGAAATTTCTTCAGCGAAAATACACCCCACCTTCTTAAATTTCCTTCTGGACCATTCTATCCTTGCTGAGAATTGCCCCCCTCCACTCCGCAAAATTTCTAGCAGACGATTCAGCCTGCAAAATTATCCTTAGCATACTTTCATTTGAAAAAAAAAACTTTAAGCTCTAATTGTTTTTCTGATCGCTTCGGAAATCCCCCCTTCCATGAATATTTTTTTCCCGGAAACCAAAACACGCTGAAAAATTTCTCCCAGAAAATTTCTACATGCAAAATTGAGTTGGCAAAGAGAAAATAAGACAAACAAACAAAAAATCGTATAGGAATCCTGTCAAATTCTCCCAGTGCCAAATTTCCCAGGAAACTTCACCCATGTAAATTTCCATCCCCACTGAAAATGGTCCCCATTGAATTCCACAACAAGAACCTCTCCCCCCGCCCCCGAAAATTGTCTGTATACTTCCCAATAACGAATAATATATGTAAACAATGGGCATATTGTATCAAACAGTTTGTGGTAACGAACTTTAGTAAGGAGCGACCCGGCTCAATGGTGACCGAAACTCTAAAAAAATAAATTTTCATACCGATAGTTACATCAAAAGAATCGCATTTTAGTGCTGATATTACATATATAAGTTTCATCAAGTTTAGTCTTACCCATCAAAAGTTACGTGCCAGAGAAAATTTGCCTTATTTTAGAAAATAGGGGGAACCCCCCTAAGAGTAATACAATCATAACGAAAATAACACCACCAGATTTAGCGTATTAGAGAACCCTATTGTAGAAGTTTCAAGCTCCTATCCACAAAAATGTGAATTTCGCATTTTTTGCCAGAAGACAGATCACGGATGCGTGTTTATTTGGTTTTTTTTTTGTTTTTTTGTTGTTTTTTACCAGGGGTCATCGCATCGACATAGTGGTCTTAGAATGTCGCAAGAGGGCTCATTCTAACGAAAATTAAGAGTTCTAGTACCCTTTTTAAGTGACCAAAAAATTGGAGGGCATCTAGGACCCCTCCCACGCTCATTTTTCCCCCAAAGTCACCTGATCAAAATTCTGAGATAGCCATTTTAATCATTATAGGCAAAGAACCTAATAACTATATCTTTTGGGACGACTTATTCCCCACAATCCCCGTGGGAGGGGCTGCAACTTACGAACTTTGACCGTTGTTTAAATATACTAATGGCTACTGGGAAGTGTACAGACGTTTTTGAGGGATTTTTTGGTTGGGGGGGGAGAAGTTGAGGGGGGATTCGTGGGAGGAACTTTCCTTGGAGGAATTTGTCATGGCGGAAGAGAACTTCAATAAAGGGGGCGCAGGACTTTCTAACATTATTTATGAAAACAATGAAAAAATAAATGTTATAAGTTTTTTCAACTGAAAGTAAGGAGCAGCATTAAAACTTAAAAAGAACAGAAATTATTACGCATATGAGGGGTTCACCTCCTCGTAATACCTCGCTCTTAACGCTAAAGTATTTTTAGCAATTTCAAGTATTTATTCTACGGCCTTTGTGATTCAGGGGTCATTCTTAAGGAATTGGGACAAAATTCATATTTTAGTGCAAAGAGCGAGGTATTGACGAGGGGGTGAACCCCCTCATATACGTAATAAAAATATACGAATATAGAAGCTCGTTACGTAAGTTAATTCGTAAGTTACTTATATTTTTTACTAATGAAAACGTTCGTAAAAAAATTAAAAGTTCCTCTTTCCTTTTTAAGCAATCAAAAAATTGGAGGGCAACTGGGCCTCCTCCCCCGCTCCTTTTTCGCAAAATCTTTCGATTGAAACTATAAGAAAGCCATTTAGCCAAAAAAATTAATATGCAAATTTCGTTTTAATTATTTATGTGCGGAGAGCCAAAATCAAAATATGCATTAATTCAAAAACGTTCAGAAATTAAATAGAAAAAACTAGTTTTTTTAACTGGAAGTAAGGAGCAACATTGAAACTTAAAACAAAAATTATTAAAGAAATCACTCCTTATATGAAAGGGGCTTTTCCTCCTCAACGCCCCGCTCTTTACGCTACAGTTTTTTACTGTCTTAAAAAATAGAGTTAAGAGAAAGAGTCAAACTTTAGCGCAAAGAGCGGGGTATTGAGGAGGAAAAGTCCCTTTCACATACGGAGTAATTTCTGTTCGTTTTAAGTTTCAATGACGCTCCTTACTTTCAGTTAAAAAAAACTTTTTTTTTTAATTTAATAACTTAAAGACCTGTCCCCAGGAGCTGCGTGGTGTCGTGTTAAATCTAATTGTATAGATTTTGAACCTTTCAACTATGCTGAACAAAATGACTCTCAAAATTGTGATCGAACGGAAGATTGACCCCATTGATTTCCACAACAAGCACCCCTCCCTCCGAAACCCATTAAATTCAACATGATCAAACCCCATGGAAAATTGTCCCCATTGAATTCCACAACAAGCACCCCTTCCCCCGGAGATTTTCTATATACTTCCCAATAACGCATACTATATTAAACAATGGACATATTTTATAACTTAAAGACCTGCCCCCAGGAGCTGCGTGGTGTCATGTTAAATCTAATGGTATAGTTTTTGAACCTTTCAACTGTGTTAAACAGAACGACTATCTCAAAATTGTGATCGAACGATTTTGGAGAAAAAAAGGGACGTTTGAGGGGGGCTAGTTGCCCTACATTTTTTGGTCACAAAGGAGGGCGCTAAAAATTTTAATTTTTGTTCAAATGAACCCTCTCCCAATGCTCTAGGACCGTTTTCCTACAGTCACCTATGGAAAAAAAACAAATAACACACATTCGTGATTTTTCTTCTAGCAAAAATACAAAATTCAACATTTATTTCAGATAGGAAAGCTCGTAATGTTGAACCTCGGCAGTAGGGTTCTCAGATAGACTGAATATAATAGTTTAATTTTTGTTAATACTAGGGGATGTTTCTTCCCTCTTTTGAAACTAAGGCAAATTTTTGCATTCATAGCCTTTTATGGGTAACACTAAGCTTAGTAAATTTTATATATATTTGGAATCAACATAATAAGCCGATTGTAAATCTATCTATATTGAAATTCCGTTTTTAAGAATTTCGGTTACTCTTGAGCCGTGTCGCTCCGTTCTTACAGTTCATTACCACAATTACCCGTAGGGGTTTCTAACTGAATAACCTATATAATTCTAATTGAATAACCCATAGGGGGTCTAAGGTTAATTTAAAGTGTTGTTAAAGTAGGTTGTCTTAATCATGAAATTTCGGAAGTTTAACTACGTCCCGGGAAGTTAAATGTTTGTAGGTTCCAGGATGAAAATTCGAAAAAAAATTCAAGGAACTGTTGGATACTAAACTTGAGAGTTTAAAATTTGGAAATTCGGAAAATGGATGGAATAATTTTAGAAAAACAATTTGTGAAGTTGCTGATGGTGTCTTAGGGAAGAAAGTTAAGACTGCAGCTAGGATTATTAGTGAAAAGACTTAATGCTTAATAGAGAGTAGAAGGGATTTGTACAAGAGTTATCTGAGTGATAGATCTATGAAAACAAAAGGAATGTAAAGAAAGTGGAGAAAGCATTAAAATATGAACCAAGGAGATGTGAAGGAAAGGACATTGATAAAATTACCGTGGATATGGAAGATGCAGCTAGACGGCATAATAGTAAAATATTATACTGGCATGTTAATAAATTGAGAGGGAGAAGTCAATCCGGACTAGTCCCAGTTAAAGATAGGAATGGGACCACAATTAGTGATAAGGAAAGAGTTAAAGAGAGACGGGTGGGAAATTTTGAGAATGTGCTAAACCGAGAAACAGTTGCAGGAAAAGATATAGATGAAAATGAAAAAGTTTGTGATACCTTAGATGTGAAGGAAGATTTGTTTTCGGAGAAAGAACTAGCGACAGTACTAAAAGGATTAAAAAATAATGAGGCTCCAGGTGCTGATAGTGTGATAAATAGGTTCCTTAAATATGGTTGCTCTGAGGTTAGAAATAAGCTACTGAAGATTATGAACATGATTTTTGAAAAAGGCTAAGTACCTACTGATTTTAGGAAAACGTTATTTAAACCAATATGTAAGAAAGGTGACAAGAGCGAGTGTCTTAATTATCGAGGCATTAGTCTCGTTTTTTTAGGTAGCAAATTACTTAGTAATAAGATACTTTTTAGACTGAGAGATGCTGTAGACAAAGTTATAAGAGAAGAATGGTGCGGTTTTAGAAAAGGTAGAGGATGTGTCGACCAAGTTTTCACTCTTAGGTTAATAATTTAGAACTGCCTTCGTTGTCCGACACATTTGGTCCTCAGTTTTATAGATCACAGCTATACTTCTATCACAGCTATATAGGCCTAATTGGAAAAATGGAGAGTTCAATTTTATGTCAATTACGTATTTTGTAGATAGTGACTTTAGGGTTTTCATCACTGTTGAATTACGCTGTACAATATTCATCTCGATTGCGCCCTTTTTTGGGGAGCTAACCTCTAATTTTAAAATCTTTCAGATTTTAGGGTGGCAATAGCATTTGACGAGCAGCTTTAAAATCCTACATATTTACATATTTAGATTCAACATGCAATACATTTAGCTTTTAAATATGTTCCAGTGAAGACTTCTGTTTTTTACAATTTTGGTTACTATTGACAACTGTTATTCTTTACTTACAGTTTGTTTTTACGAACTGTTAGATTTGTGGAGCGGCATATCAAATACCTTTAAGTACCTGGCGCTGTGAATATAAAGGAAAAATCTAAGGCTCTCTTAAGTTTGAGGGGGGCTACGACTCCCTCCTCAACCCTCCCTTTTAACGGTCAAGTTAAATATTCATGTAACGATCTACAAGAATGATAACCGTCATGAAAAATGCACCCTTCAATATTTCTCGGGAAATATCAAATTTGAATTATAAGGTTTTCAAAGCGAGGTCTTCGAAAATATATTTATTTACGTGGATGCCCCATGGTTGCCCATACTTTGGGCTAGGGGGCAATGCCCCCCATGGCTACTCTTTGTGGTACGATAGTCGGTTTGCGATACAAAACAGCAGAAAACGTCACTGTGGGGTGATAAAATCACTTTTACTACTTAAAAAGAGCAGTGGATCTTCCAATTTTGGTTTGAATGAGGCCTCTCTCAATATTCTAGAACCATTTGTCCGATAAGATAGCTCGTAGATAAAAATCCATCAACAATAAAAGTAAACACGCATCTGTGAATTACTTTCTTAGGAAAAAACGCAATATTGCATATTTTTTTGACAGGGACTTGAAACCTCTATAATGAGGTTATCTGATAAGCTGAAGTCGACAATGAAACTTTCATCAAGATCACTCCTTTTTTTGGTTGTTTCCCCCTCTTTCGAAAATCAAGCAATATTGTTCGGTAGGATTAGCACGAGTCACCCCTTATTTACAGTTCGCTACCAGGAACTGCTTAATTTTGGTGCTCATTGAGCCTTGAGCATGATTATATCTGATATGGTGCGAAATCAGATGTTTCAAAGGCGGTATATTCGCAGAATTGCAAATGTTGAACTTATCAGGAAGTTTAATGGACTATTATTATTTTTTTTTTTTTTTTTTTTACTTAATTGTATCCTGTGTGATTTATTCGATTGAATCATGAATCTACGCTCAATGTCGTGAAAATCCACTAGATTTAGGAAAAAATCACTAGTTGTAAAATGAAAATCACTATAAATTACCAGACAGAAAAAATTATTTAGCAACATGAAAAATCACCAGAAATAGTGATAAATCGCTATGGGTGGTAACCCTGGAGCCACCCCTTATTTACAGTTTGGTACCAGGAACTGCTTAATTTTGGTGCTCATTGAGCCTAGACCATGATCAACCTGTAGATAGTTTACACTGGCGCATATTTTTAATAGACTAAATCGAGTTATCGATTAAAATGTAAATTCTATATTTCGATTGTAATTGAAATAGGACTCTGTTGCACAATCTCATGGGGCAAAATGTTTGTTTGAATCATTTTTTAATACCAGGTCAATATAACATCTGCTCGTTTTCTCCCTAGTGTAGCACAAGGTGCTCATTGACGAGCAGCTTTAAAATATATATATTTGCATATCTAGAATCATTATACAACACATTTTGTATAATGTTTTTTTTTCCTTTTGTTTTTTTTAGAGTTTTGGTTACTATTGATCAGTCTAACTATTCATTTGCAGTTTGTTACTAAGAACAGTTTGATCTAAGGCTTCCTTAAATTTGAGGGATGCTACTGCTCCCTCCTCAACCCTCCGTTTTTACATTCAAATTAAATACTTACATAACGATTCTTCAAGAATGGTAATCATCCATGAAAAATACATCCTTCAATGTTTCAATTTTTCAATCCTTCATTTCGAAGGTTTTCAAGGCGAGATCTTCGAGCAAATTTTTATTTTCGCAGATGTCCCCACGGTTGGTGGTACTTGTGGCCAGGGGACAATGCTCCCCTTCGCATGGTTGCTCTTTGGGGCACAATCGTTTGTTTGCGGTACAAAACAGCTGAAAACGCCACTTTGGGGTGGCAGAAATCCCTTTTGCTTTTTAAAAAGAACACTGGATCTTTCAATTTTGGATTAAATAAGCTCTGTCTCAGTATTCTGGGACCATTCGAAATGGTAACTCCTAGAAAAAACAACAACAGATAAATACGCGTCTGCGATTTCTCTACTTAGGAAAAAATGCCACATTATATATTTTTTTTCTTAGAAAGGGCTTGAAACCTCTAAAGTGGGGTTCTCTAAAAAGCTGAATTTCATAGTGCAACTTTCGTCATGATCAATCTTTTTTGGGTATTATCCACTTTTGCAAAAATCAAGCAAAACTTCTTTGTAGGACTAGCACGAGTCACCCCTGTATTTACAGTTTGCTACCAGGAACTGCTTAATTTTGGTGCTCATTGGGCCTCGAAAATACTTAACATGTAGATAGTTTGTATCTGTATGTATTTATAATAGAGTCAATCAATTTATCGGTTAAAAATATAAATTTCATATTCCGGTTGTGATTGAAATAGGATTCCACTGCACATATCTCATGTAGCAAAATGATTGTTTGAATCATTTTTTTTAAAACCAGTTCAATGTAACATCTGCTCGTTTTCTTTCTATTGTAGCACTAGGAAAACTTTTTCGCTTCATTACGTATTAATGCATAAACAGACTATTTCTAGAAATTGTTTCTTTTAATATCTGAATATTGTCATAGATAAAGAGATTGTATCTGTCACTATTGGTATAATTTAGCTTTGTTTTACATGGAAAAAAATTGAAGTTCAGATATACTTTTTTATGCTTTTATTTAACATAATAAACAAAAATATAAATTATTACAAATATAAACCACTACGCCAGGGGAAAAAATTAATTTTGCTAACACAGCAATAGGTTACATAAATATTCCTAGCAACATCCTAAACTAATAAAAAGAGAAAAAAAAAACAATTACCCTCTCCCACACATCTCCTGGGCTACAGCCACCATTGAAATACTACTCCAGCCATCCCCAAATCTTCCATACACTCATCCCTCCAGCCCTACAACCCATTCTTGACCCCCCCCCCCCCAAAAAAAAAAGAATTACTAAATTCCCAAGAAATACTCTTTTAATATAATTTTAAACAGTGGGCACGAGCCTTCCTACATTCAGTAAGTGGAAATAAAATTAACAATGGTGTCCTCGACAAAGACATGGAATAGCTTCTCTCAACTGATATTTCTGCTTTAGATAGTGCAGCTTATGGATCGAATTGAACAAATTGGTTTGTCGAAAGAAGAATATTTTCATTTGAAGGCTATTGCTCTGGTCAATTGCAATTGTATTGTTGAAGAGCCAGGAAGACTTCAAGATGTGAAAGATTCTTTGGTTCTTTCTTTATTTGACCTCGTCGCAGCAGTGAGGTATGTGTCTTCCGTGTGTGATTCTTTACTTTTTAGTATTTTCAATTTAGTATTTTTGTTTTAAATTCTACTTTAATCAAAACTGATAAGATTTTTTCGTGAGAGAGGGAGCACTCATTTGCCCTTTATTAATCAAAATAAGAATCTTTTATCAATATTTTCAATATTTGTTGTAGGTCGAGGGCTAAGATGTTTGCTTTTTGTTGGATTGCATTATCTTCAAACCTGTCCATCCGTGATGATGATCCACGGCTATTTATTTCTACACTAATTAGGGAGCGATAGCTTAAGTCATGCCCCCCTCTCTAATGTGCAAATATATAGCCCATATTTTTTCTAAAGTATTATATTTTCATTGTGTTTTGATATTTTTCATTCGGATTAACCAAACTTCAATTCTTTACTTCATTATTTTCCAACCTGCCCACCCAAACTACACGTTGTCTCAAAGGCAACTACGAACCACTGTATACAAATGAAAAACTGTACTGAATGAAAGCACAGTAGCCACAGGACCGAGTGAAAAGCCACTTTTGGCTTTTCAAAAGTGACTTTTTAGTCACTTTTGCAGAGGCGTTTTTACCTCGTAGGGTGTAGGGGAGACAGGCCATTATTGGGACGAAAAAGGTATTACATTACATTACAATTAGATTAAAACACTTATTTTTAGTATTATTTTTTCCTAACACTAAATGGCGAGTGTCCTAGTCTTATTCCTTTATATCAATAATACTGGACTCGTAAGTGGCTGTGTGGAATGATGTTTAATTAATACTAGACGAAATAGACCGTTTTGTAGACTTTTTGTCTAGCAAGTCCACTTTTTGTGGGACAATATTTTAGATTTTACCCGACTGACTGACTGTATCTCAAACAGTAAGCTGTTCGAAAAATGCTGTTCATTCCCACTTTCTAGGGCTATAATGAGAAAAAGTGTGAAACGGCTAGAACACGTTCTGCGGATGAAGGATGACAGATTATCAAAGATTTTCCTTCTCGGCCAACCGTCTAGGGCCGAACGAAAAGCAGGTTGTCCTTGAATGGGGTATGAGGATGTCGTAAGAAAATGTTTAAGGGAAATTAGAACTTCATTAGAAGTGTAAAGAGATCTGAAAGGAGCATGCGCAGCTGTGTTGGCCTCAGGTGGCTGAGTGCTACTGTAAGATGTTAGTAGTAATAGTCGTAGTAGTATTATCTCACTTCCCCTCTTGTTAAGTTTTCCTCTTCTTGGTCTGTGTTAAGATTTTTTTTTCCACAAATGATAACAGTAGGCTATTTAAACGGAATTACAAAAAGCTTACGTTTCAGACATGTTTGTGCGTTTATGACGTGTTCTAACGTTACTTCATAGCAGGTAGGGGATACCGTCCAAAAAAGTTTCAGCGCAGTTCATACATAATTTGTATGTCAAAATCCTTGAGTGAAAAATGTGTTGTTTGTTCTAAAAAGTTCAAAAACTTATTTTAGTGAAAACTTTATGTGAAATTTTGAAATCCGAAGTCACGTCATTTTATTTTGTGTCTGATCGTGTTCTCTATCAAAATTTAAGATTGCACCTCTAAAATGCACTTACGAACATTGTAGACTGGCAATCGTATGTGACTCGGGGGGGGGGGGTCACTAAATAAAAAAAAGGATCCAAAAATAGCAATATAAACAGGATCCAACGATCCAACGAAAAAATATAAACAGTTTGAACTGTAATGAAACTAAAATGTGTTTATAGTAACTTGGGTATTGGGAAAACCTAAGATAAGACAAATGAAGCAACCACCTTAGGTTTAATGCTTCGAAAATCATCTTATTTCCTATTATAAGTTAAACTTCACACTTGATTTTGAATGAGCCAGTTCCTTTACGTTCAGTATACAGTATATCGTCAATATATTCTTTGGGGGAGTGTTTTAACTCAAAATGTTTACACGAGTACCAGACAGTGTGTTAACCATTGAGGGGAGCCGAGGAAAAAGATACATCCTGAAATGTCAAAAATAATGAAGATGTACAGAAACCTTGTTCTGAGGGGAGCCGAGGAAAAGAGATACATCCTGAAATGGTAAAAACAATGAAGATGTACAGAATCCTTGTTTTGATTATTAATGACCTTTTGCCTTTTATAGTTAGCCTTTCTCATAGTTAGACATCCCTCTCGTACATTCTCAGGAACCGCTCAAAAATTGGAATTGTCACTACAGTCCTGGATCTGTACTGCCACAATCTCTGCTTTAATGAACTTACCGTATCCTCGTAGAAATGATTAGAAATTTTTTTTATTGATTTAATTGGGACTTGTTCCTTTTTCATATATGCGTTATCATTTTATTCTGAATCTGTTTCGTAGGACAATTCTATCAAAGTTAATCTGAGAGGTTAAGATGTAAGCACTTTTACCGTGTTTTTACAATTAATTTCTTCTGTAAGTTGTTTATCGGTAACGGTAAGGGAAGTGCCAGCGACACTAAAAAGAGAGACAAGATAGATACGGGTGAAGGGAAAGTCGTAGCCGCTCTTTGCAGTAAAGTCTGTAAGAGCGCGTGGTGGAAAAGGAAATGATCCGTGGGAATCAAACAGTTCTTGGTAACGAACTGTAGTAAGGAGCGATCCGGCTCAATAGTAACCAAAACTCTAAAAAATTGAATTTTGATATCAATAGCTACATCAAAAGAATTGCATTTTAATGCTGATTTTAAATATATAAGTTTCATCAAGTTTATTCTTACCCATCAAAAGTTACGAGCCTGAGAAAATTTGCCTTATTTAGGAAAATAGGGGGAAACACCCCCTAAAAGTCATAGGATCTTAACGAAAATGACACCATCAGATTCAGCGTATCAGAGAACCCTACTGTTTCAAGCTCAAGCTCCTACCTACAAAAATGTGGAATTTTGTATTTTTTGCCAGAAGACAAATCACTGGTGCGTGTTTATTTGTTTGTTTTTTTTTTCCCAGGGGTCATCGTATCGACCAAGTGGTCCTAGAATGTCGCAAGAGGGCTCATTCTAACGGAAATGAAAAGTTCTAGTGCCCTTTTTAAGTGACCAAAAAAATTGGAGGGCATCTAGGCTCCCTCCCACGCTCATTTTTTTCCCAAAGTCAACGGATCAAAATTTTGAGATAGCCATTTTGTTCAAAATAGTCGAAAGCCATAATAACTATGTCTTTGGGGATGATTTACTCCCCCACAGTCCCTGGGAGAGGGGCTGCAAGTTACAAACTTCGACCAGTGTTTACATATAATAATGGTAATTGGGAAGTGTACAGACGTTTTCAGGGGGATTTTTCTGGTTTGGGGGTAGGGTTGAGGGGAGGGGGCTATGTGGGAGGATCTTTCCTTGGAGAAATATATCATGGGGGAAGAAAAATTCAATAAAAAGGGCGTAGGGCGCAGGACTAATCTGGTCACGTTAGAAAAAAACGTCAAATTCAGAGCTTAATATACAATGCTGGGTGTTCGGAGCCTCTCTATTATGGAGTATAATTTGAAAATAACACAACTATACGAGCGATAAAACATATATACCACAACCATAACTCAACTAACGAAAGAACTGCTAAGAGATAACACAACTATAAAGCGAAAACAGGTGAAAACTAACGGGAAAATAAACGAACTAAGAGGTGGAAGGGGCCCAGAGAAAAAATATAATCCTTTTCCAATTTTGAGCCTAACTTCCGCAAAGGAGTAATAATGTCAGAAGCCCCGAAATACCGAATTATTTTCTTTTTCCTATAAGACCGGGGTAAATGAAACAGAAACTTACAATAGCGGAAATATAATATACACAATTCAGCCAGATCTCGTCTTTTTTTCAGAATAGGTGAAATACCAGATAGGAAAAGTATTGAATGGTCGCAAAAACTAGTGTATAGCGATGCAAGCGCTTTTCGATAATTAAACAAAAAAAACAAGTTTTTTTAACTGCAAGTAAGGAGCGACAGTAAAACTTAAAACGAACAGAAATTACTCCGTATATGAAAGGGGCTTTTCCTCCTCAACACCCCACTCTTTACGCTAAAGTTTGACTTTTTCTCTTAACTCTACATTTTAAAACAGTAATAAACAGTAATAGAAACGTTAGTTAAAAACTAAAAGTTATAGTTGCCTTTTTATGTAACCGAAAAATTGGAGGGCAACTAGGCCTCCTTCCCCACCCCTTATTTCTTAAAATCGTCTGATCAAAGCTAAGAGAAAGCAATTTAGCCAAAAAAGGAATTAATATGCAAATTTCATTTTAATAATCTGTTAATCTGATTCAATACAAAAAATTCAATAAATTTGGACAAGTCCTATGGTGGAGAGCCAAAATCAAATATGCATTAATTCAAAAACGTTCAGAAATTAAATGAAAAAAACTAGTTTTTTTAACTGTAAGTAAGGAGCGACATTAAAACTTAAAACGAACAGAAATTATTCAGTATATGAAATGGGTTGTCCGCTCTTCAACGTCTCGCTCTTTACGCTAAAGTTTGACTCTTTGCCACAATTCTACTTTTTAAAACAATTAAAAGCTTTAGCGTAAAGAGCGAGACGTTGAAGAGCGGACAACCCATTTCACATACTGAATAATTTCTGTTCGTTTTAAGTTTTAATGTCACTCCTTACTTACAGTTAAAAAAACTAGTTTTTTTCATTTAATTTAAAACAGAAGCGTTTATAGTTTGTTTTGAGGAGAATCTTGCATCACTATGTAAGTGTTAGGAACTAGAAGTCTTCAAAGAAGTCTTTAAAGTAAAGAAGCAATGTGTTTGAGGTTTTTAAGTTAAGAAATAAGAAGTCTAAGTATTTAAAATGTAATAACTATTAGAAATATATAGATAAGTATTATTATTGCTATGGAATTTTTTAAATCTTTCTATCACCACGAATCACCGGTCTGCTCAAATAATCTTCGACTCTATACATTCATGTCTACAAATTTTATACTACAGTACTATGTGGAGTGATAAGACTGCTCTCTTATCCTTTTTTTCTTTATTTTCCTTCCACAAATGAGATAACTTTTCGTAATTAAGTAATGAGCCTTCTCTGTTAACTATTTTTTCGTTTATCTCTCTCCAATGTCCAAAGATAAGATTATCTTTTAGAATCAATTAATAGACCTGATTTTTTTATTACTTTTCTTTTCGTAAACGAGGTAACCTTCTGCTATTAAGCAATTTACATTGGTGGTTCACTCAAAGTTTTTTCAAACAGTTCGTGGTAACGAACTGTAGTAATGGCTCAATAGTAACCGAAACTCTAAAAAATGGAGGTTTGATACCAATAGTTACATCAAAAGAATCGTATTTTAATGCTGATTTTAAATATATAAGTTTCATCAAGTTTAGTACCCATCAAAAGTTACGAGCCTGAGAAAAATTTCCTTATTTTAGAAAATAGGAGGATCCATGTGAAAATCCTAACGAAAATCGCACCATCACATTCAGCGTAGAAAACCCCACTGTAGAAGTTCCAAGCTCTTGTCTACAAAAATGTGGATATTGGTATTTTTTGCCAGAAGACCGATCACGGGTGCGTGTTTATTAGGTTTTTTTTCTTTTTCCCAGGGGTCATCGTATCGACCCAGTGGTCCTAGAATGTTGCAAGAGGGCTCATTCTAACGGTAATTAAAATTTCTAGTGCCCTTTTTAATTGACCAAAAAACTGGAGGGCATCTAGGCCCCCTCCCACGCTTATTTTTCCCCAATGTCACCGGATCAAAATTCTGATATAGTCATTTTATTCATCATAGTCGAAAAACCTAATAACTATTACTTTGGAGACGACTTACTCCCCCATAGTCCCCGTGGGAGGGGCTACAAGCTACAAACTTTGACCAGTGTTTGCATATATTTATGGTTATTTGGAAGCGTAAAGATGTTTTTAGTGGGATTTTTTGTTTGTTTTTTTTTTTGGGGGGGTGTGAGTTGACGGGGGTTACGTTTGAGGATCTTTCCATGGAGGAATTTGCTATGGGGGAAGAGAATTTCAATGAAGGGAGCGCAGGATTCTCTAGCATTATTTAAACAATGAAGACAATGAAAATATAAATATGAAAAGTTTTTTCAACTGAAAGTATGGAGCAGCGTTAAAACTTAAAACGAACAGAAATTATTACATATATGAGGGGCTCACCTCCTCGTAATACCTTGCTCTTTACTCTAAAGTATTTTTAGTAATTTCAACTATTTATTCTACGGCCTTTGTGATTCAGGGGTCATTCTTAAGGAATTGGGGCAACATTTAAGCTTTGTTGTAATGAGCAAGGCATTGTCGAGGGAGTGGAACCCCCTCATATACATAATAAAAACATACGAATATAGAAGTTCGTTACGCAAGTTAATTCGTAAGTTACGTATATTTTTTACAAATGAAAACGTTCGTAACAATTAAAAGTTTTAGTTGCATTTTTAAGTAATCAAAAATTGGTGGGCAACTAGGCCTCTTACCCCGCTCCTTTTTTCTTAAAATTTTCCGATTAAAACTATGAGAAAGCCGTATAGCCTAAATTAAATAATATGCAAATTTCGTTTTAATTATTTATGTGCGGAGAGCCAGAGTTAAAACATGCATTAATTCAAAAACGTTCAGAAATTAAATAAAAAAAAGTTTTTATAACTGAAAGTAAGGAGCGACGTTAAAACTTAAAACGAACAGAAATTACTCCGTATATGTAAGTGGCTTTTCCTCCTCTATGCCCCGCTCTTTACGCTAAAGTTTTTTACTGTTTTAAAAAGTAGAGTTAAGAGAAAGAGTCAAACTTCAGCGTAAAGAGCGGGGTTTTGAGGAGGAAAAGCCACTTACATATACGGAGTAATTTCTGTTCGTTTTAAGTTTTAATGTCGCTCCTTACTTTCAGTTATAAAAACTTGTTTTTTTTTTTATTTATTATTGGTAAGGAACTTGAGACTCGGAACAAAGCTTTTGCGGAAGCCTCAAAACTGACGATGATACGTTTACCAGCTTCTTTTGTCTCTAGTGGAAATGAACAAGTTATGGAAATTATAGTTTGATATGAATCTAACTAAATATTTAGTTGAATGAGTGGTTAAGTTCCTTAACAATTATTTGGTTTTGCAGTTTATTGCAGCCTAAGGTTTGTACCTTTCGTATCCGATAATAAGTAAAGTATCTGGTGATCGAACACGGTGTCCCATGGTACCCAAACCCCTGTCTCGTAGTACCTGCCTAACTGTTACTCTGGGATAAAGGGCCTTCTAAAAAACTGATCATCAGAGCCTTCAGTAAAGTTAGAAAAATCTGAATGAATCTCGGTGATAGACAAGTGATTCTACTATAGATTGATGTCTGAAGCAAGACAATCTGACCGTGATTTTCAAGGTGATGATTCCCGTGATTCTCCTTTCGAGGAGAAAAATGTATTTGTTTTAGTCTAGAGAAAATTCCAAAAAATGTAGATTTCAATGGAAATACCAAGAAAACGTATTTTTTTTTTAATGTAGGGGGCCAAAAATCTAGGGGGAAAGTCCCCCTTGATTGACGCTCCTTCTAATAAGTGGTGTCCAACAATGTGTAATAATACCCTCTACCTCTCTCTCCTGGAATAAATTCATAATGCGACCCCACTGGAAATACATAGTATTATGGAAAGTGAGTTTTTTCCTCATTTCGGCTGCGGTTTTCTTTCGATGTATTGATTTTCTGCTATTCATTTTCTTATTGTTTCGTTTCCGCAAGCGATAGAGTTTAGGACGAAATTCAATTTTATAGAATGATTATGAGATTCTTTTTGAGAAGAGAAATGTGTTGTCGCTTAGGAAACAAAATTCTTGTTGCTAGTCTAAATTAGGTCAGAAAAGAAGAAATACTAGCACTTTTATTTGTTTCGAAGATGTTGAACGTAGTTTTAAGGAGAGTATTCATGTTAATTGATGCAAAGGAACGATTTGACAAGTGTTTAAACGTTTGAGGGGCCATTTTTTCGATTAAGACATATCAACTTAAAACATTTGCTATGTAAAACCGAAAATCTTCAAATTTTCGTTTTTTTTTTTACATATTATAAATTTTAAGCAGGGTATTTGACCTTCTTCCTAGATATAAAAAGCCATACCACAGTCGGGGCCCATTTTCACGGGGATAAGAGCTGGATAGAAGTCAACCATTCACGTGAAACAGTGCTCTTGCGATGAATTCAGTCACGAAAAGTATGTTATGCTTCCATTCTCCTCTCGTCCATCTTTTGTGGAACATGGAGAAAAGTTTTAGTTCAACTCTGCCTTGACACCATAGTAGACCCGGATGGAGAAATCCACTTTTTTTTTACCGAATAGTTGTTTTTGCAAGCATATGATGTAAATAAGAGCTCAACTGCCATCATCGTGAAAATGTGCGCTTAGAAACGAGTTTAAAGTCCTAATCAGACATTAACGAAAACAACAGCCCCTTGCCTGACCCCCCACAAATATTACAAATATTATGGGAGCTGGCCCTCCTTCCATGGTCCAAACCCCCTCCCCTAAAAAAAACTAATTAAAAATATTTTATTCCGAAGATCACGGGAGCTGACCCCTGGCCCTCTCCCCACGGTCCAGCCGACCCACACACACACACACACACACACACACACACACACAAACAAAGAAAAACATGTTAGCGGTATTTTGCCAAAACAGACACCTTGTTTTTCCCGAAATATATCTGATAGGAATTTTGAGATGACCACTTGTTTTCGGAAAAACTCCGAAAAAGGCTCATTCGATTGGAAATTGAAAGGGCTAGTGCCATTTTTAATAGTCAAAAGTGATTGGAGGGCAACAAGTCCCTACCTGCACACCCATCAATATCCAAAACACATCTAATAAAAATTTTGGAATAGCTATTTTGTTTTGCGTAGTTTAGAGGTCTGGAAATTATGTCATTGAGGATCACAACCCCCCTACAGCCCTCAGTGCCAAGTTTGTAAGTTATGCTCCGAGGGCATATATGGTTTTTATGGAAAGGGTGGTCGTATAAGTTCCGGAGGGGGCTCATTCATATGGAAATCAAATGCTCTAGTGCCCTTGTTAATAGTCAAAGTGATCGGGGGCAGGTACCCTCCCCCTCACCTCCTGCATATCGTATTCAGCAAATGCATCCAACATAAATTTTATGATAGGTATTTGTTCAAAAATAGTCCAAAGGTTTTATAATTCCCCAGAGTCCGGGGGAAAGTTAATGGAGGGAAATCAGCCCCTCCGCTCCCCCAAGCCTATCATTCCCCAAAACACATCCGATCGAAATTTTAAGAGAGCTATTTTGCTCAGCATTGTTGAGTGGCCCAGTAATTATGTCTTTAGGGATGTCAACCTCCCCACAGTCCTCAGGAGAAGGACAGTTAAGTTAGGCAATCTATTCATTGTTTACACATAGTATATGTTATTGAGAATGGAATGCATGTTTGAACTTCACTTTCGAAGAAGACGAAGGGCATTCAGGCAAGCTTCGTGCATACGAATTGCCAAAAGAGTGTAACACAGGAATAACTGAGTATATTAATTTTGGAAAATCAGAAAATGATAAGGGAGATGATCAAAAAGGCAATTCTTGAACGCTAACAATACTACTACCACACTACTCCGTTTACAGTATTGAGGGGAAACTTGAACTAAATCAAAAGACGGTACGGTACGCACATGCACATTGTCAAAGAAGTGTATCTTGAGAATTGATTTCTGTAATAAGTTGGAACTTTCAGAGAATCCTAAAAGGGGTAGATCTTCCACCAAAAGGCAATATGTGCACACTACTGCTAATACTACTTTTACTGCTACATTTACTACTAATGCTACTAATTCTACTAGTACTTCTACTGCAGCTACTTGTAGGGCTAAGAGCACTGAGATCAAAATTTCAATAAGTATATGAACATACAGGTTATCAAAAGGACATATCAATGTCCCTTTTTTAGTTTTACTGCTGATGACGAACACTGTATATGTGTTCGAAATATCCAGTTAAATAATTTTATATCTATTCACTGTCAATAAAAAGTTATCATCCCTATTTTGAACTGTTTTACCTTTGGACATATCAGAAATTTCATAGAAACAGGTAATTGTATTAAGTTGAAACTTCTAGGACTTGGTGAGAGGGATGTTCTTCTCATTAAATGGCAATATGTTAATACTTCTGCTGCTAATAGTACTACCGCTATTCAATACTATTGCCAGTAATATCAATATCACCACTGTGACTACTATTGCAACCATGCCTAAGGGTATGAAGGTGAAATTTATATTCCACTAGTGTCTCCCTTTTTCTCTCTTTTATTATTAACAAATGGTGCTGCACAGGTTCTTGCACTTATTTGCTTGATTCCTTCCCCTTTTTTTTAGTTCCCCTTGTAATTTTATTTATTTTATATTTCGTTCTTTTTTGTGTTTATTCATTTGTTTTCGTCCCTCCTCCCTTTTTTTGCGCAGTTTTATCTTTTTAACTCTTTTATTGATTTTATGTAGTTAAATTATCGACACTTTTTTGGTGTCCCTTTTAATTTATATATATCTATATCTCGTTCCGTATTGTATTTATTCGCTTACTTTGCCCCCCCCCCCCCCAACCCCCTAGTTTTTTAATGTCCATTTTAATTCATTTTCTGATTTGTATTTGTTTAAGTTTAGTTTGACCAGTTTTTATCTTTTTAATTGACTTTTTAGAGTTTAATTATTGATTCATAAATGATCGTCCATTATGATTTTTCTTTTTCGTTATTGCTTTTTGCATTTTTGCCATTTTTAGTCAAAACATGTGACTTATCGACTCCGTCCGAATTTTGCCCTTTATGGACTTGTGATAGAGATTTTTTGAAATAAATATCTTGATTTTTTTGAAAAGATGAAAAAGCAATATCTGTAGAACAACTTATATTATTAAGTTACACCTTTAAAGGTAAGTTGCGGGGATTTTGAACTAGTTAGTATGTAGTATGTGTATACTTTTAATACTACAACTACAGTTACTGTAACTAATGGCGATTAGGGTATTAAGGTGAATCTTTTAGGGAAAGCTTATGAGTTTCAGTTAAACAAAAAAACTGGTATGCATATTTTCAAATGGGTATATAAGCAATATCATAGACAGCCCCACTCTATAATAGCTAGAAACATCATTGACAATTTTTAAGGAGCTAATTTGATTCAAAATTAAAAGTTTTATCACCCTTTTTAAGAGTAAAAAGAGATTGTAAGGCAAGCAGCCCTTCTCTCATGCCTTTTCATTTTCCATGTTTTCCTAATGACGATAAGGGTATTGAGGTGAAACTTTTAGGGAAAGTTTAGGAGTTTCAGTTAAACGAAAAAACTGTATGTATGTACCTTTTCAAATGGGTATATAAGCAATATCATAGGCAGGACCACTCTATAATAGCTAGAAATATCATTTAAAACTTTAAATGAGCTAATTTGATTCAAAATTAAAAGTTTTGGTGCCCTTTTAAGAGTAAAAAGAGGTTATAAGGCAAGCAGCCCTTTTCTCAAGCCCATTCATTTTCATTCATAGTAGAACGGTCCAGCAACTATATCTTTAGGGATGGTGGGATGTCGATCACCCACAATTATGCAATTGGCCCACTATGCTTTGAAAATTTATTTTCATTATGCTTTTACTAGAAAAAAAAAATAAAATGAACGTTGATTGTCAGTTTAATTAATATACTGGTATTTCTTCGTTAAAGTTTTGATATTTTTTTTTTTATTTATGAGAGTAAAAAATAAAAAAAAACATTTAAAGTGTATTTTTTTTCTGATACAATGCAAATTATGTTCTGGTCTTGAGAAGGCATGGGGGTTATTAGCCCTACTCGTATTAATTTTTGTTCGTTTTGAGGTTGGATCGGTTATTGATTGTAATATCTATTCGTTTTGAGTTTCACTCATTTATTGATAGGGATTTGTGGTAGTTTTACGCTTGAAAGATTATTTGACTTTATTCTGCTTGTTTTTGGCTTAATGGAGCTCTTTATTTTCCTTGGAAAAACTTGTTTTGTGGAATTGTTTTTAATTAAATTAGTTGAAGGGGCCGTGTAAGTTTTGTGGGGGAGTTATTAATATCTGATCAAGGTCTATTGTTCAAGCTGGAAATTTCTTATTTCATGAGTGATAATCTTTTAAATGAGGTTGGTAATAAATAGACCCTCTCCCAAGAGTCTTAAAATACTATCTTTTGGATTTTCATTGATAAATGCCTTTTTTTGTATTTTCATTGGAAAAAAATGCCCTCTAGATTCTGACTAATAAGTCTTGCCATCCCGCCTTTTATTCTCGTGAATTGACGCCCATGTTGCAGGCTTGGAAAATACTTAAAAAAACAACATATGATACCCCGTAAAGTGATAATATTGACAGTATTTGGAATGCTGAACCTAAAAATTTGGGTGTTTTATTCTGTAGTGATTTTAACTTCTGTAAATGAGACTTGAAAGTAGATTTTCAAACTATGAAACAGCATTGAAGGTGAGGCTTAATCAGTGTACGGCAAACTAGGTTAAATTTATTTTACTACAAAAAATAGTTTCCGTGGTATGTTCATGTTTTTGCCTTTTTTATTCTAAATTGAATTCTCTATTCTTTCCAGGAATACATCGAGCCCACTGGCTGCATCTCAACTTTTGCTTATCTTACCTTGTTTACGACAAGCTGATGGAATTGTAAGAGAAACATGGAAGAAAATACGGCGGCAAGGTCGCGTAGCAATGAACAAGTTATTCTTGGAGATGCTAGAACCAAGTGTGCGGTAGAAGAAGACATCATTGTCATAATTGGTGCTCGTGATATACCTCGAAACTTTTGATGTTATTGAAAAATTTCTAAGCAGATCATAAACACGGAAACACTTTTTTTACTCAAATCAACTGACAGAAAGCCATTATAGGATTTTTAAAGCCACCATGATTTTCATCATGGTTGACGCTTTAATTTTGTATATAATAAGTGTATTTAAATCGGTTCCTTGAAATTTGGAATTCGAAATAAATGGCAATACTTAGGTTCATTGAAAATACAAATAGGTATACGTTTTTCATGTTGCTCTTAGATAGTTGTTTAGTTTCTAATCTACCGAACGTTAAGTTTTGCAATCGATTGTTAATCTGTGTAAGGAACAGAATTTATTCTTTATTAAAAAGTCCACAAAAATGATTTTAAAGCTAGATTTCCATAGCGGCATCTTCTCTATTGGAAGAATTCCTAGTTACGTCCGTAGTACGTTCGAATTTCTTTGTACAAAGAAAGATTGAATCTCTATCTTAATGTGTTCATACAAAAAGCCTGTGATTTTCAGCCCCATCGTTTCCCAATGGACTCAGATTCACGAATTGAGTTTTCTGTTTACAGAAAAGAGATATTTTCACAAATAAGATGTTTTCTAGGTGTAAATTAGTTTGCCTAAATTAATTCGTTGCTTTAATTTATTTTATCATTTGTCAATAAGTCTGCAATTTATTTTACGCAATAAAAAAATTGGTGCTATATTGCAAATCTTCATAAAAAAGGAATTGCAGTTTTAGTTCGCCTAAAGGTAGCTAGTCAGAGGACGAGTTTAATACTGCTACTAACAACTCAATAAAGCACCAAGTTACCTGAGGCCAACACAGCTACGTGCGCTCCTCCATCCCAATCTATCCAAAACCTCCCTCTTTACATCCTCCCAAAAAGTTTCTTTTTCCCTTAAATCTTTCTTTATGACATCCTTCCACCCCAAGCTTTCCATTTAGCCCTAGACGGTTGGCCGAAAAGGACAGTCTTCGGCAATCTGTCATCCTTCATCTCCAGAACGTGCCCTACCCATCTCAACCTTTATCTCATAAGGTTGTTTCTCGCCTTGTCTCGCGGTTGTTTCATAAGGTTTATTTCGTCCTAGAAAGTAGGATTGAAACACAGCTTTATCCGTTTTTCGGAGTGCCCATGCTTCAGAACCATATTTGACCGCTGTCATCACTGTAGCTTTCGGCGTTCTAATCCGCTAGGGTCAATTCAAATACCTCAAGTAATGTTCTAGCTAATGATTATATTCATAAAAATATGTAGTATTCTACCCTCTTGGAAGAATATGGCTTTCTCTAGGTTATACCAAAAGCTATACCATTGGCTAAAAGTGTATCCAAACTCCTCGTACTGTTTCTCTGACCTAACTTCTAGGTATCCTTGAGAACACATGGTCATGTCTACAATTTTTAAATTAGATTATCCTACATTATAATTAAACGATCTCAAATTAAATTATCTTATTCTCTTTCATTCAAATCTTAAAAAGTTCAGTTTTTTTAAAGTTTTTCTGTAAATGGACTCGTTACAACAATTATTTGTTATTAATGGTGCAGTGATAAAAGACAGATTTTGTGGCCGTGTGAATTTTAGAAGTAGCTCATGTGGTTGAAAATGTATAGTTCTCATTCCCTTTCAAGGCTCAAACATTATGGAGAGATACTAGTCCCCCCCCTGAGAGGTATTATCTTAAAAATTGATATTTTAACTATTAAATATGAAGAATTGGAAACAAATACTAAATAGTAAACACTGCTGTAATTTCAAAGTCAAATAATAAAAGAGAGTGTAGATTATTTTATTATTTCCTGACAACCTAGATACTACTAAAGGTGTATCTAGACTCATTGTACTCTTTCTCTAACACAACTTCTAGGTAACTTAGTGAACAAATGGTCATGTCTACTATTTTTGAATTAGATTACACTATGTTACAATTAAACGATCTCAAATTAAATTATCTTATTCTCTTTCATTCAAATCTAAAAAGTTCGGTTCATTTTTAAAGTTTGTCGTATATGGACTCGTTACAACAATTATTTGTTTTTAATAGTGCAGTGGTAAAAGACAGATTTTCTGGTAGGATCTAAATTGGAATAGGGTCTATTTTATAATCTCCATAATTGTCATTTTAAATAAAAATATGAAGCCTTCGGAACGAATGGAAAAAAAGTAAACATTGTATAATTACCTGTTTCCTAAATTTTTCGTTATATGTTGAAACATGCGGATTTTAAAGTCAAATAATAAAAGAGAGTCTAGGTTATTTTATTATTTATTATTTCACCCCCTCCCCCGTAATTTGCAAATATATAGCCCAAATTATATATTTCCCATCTTCTCTGTCAATTCTCTTTGCCTTTTCTTATGCTAAGTTGAAAGAAACTAGCTAAAGAAACTGGTTTGTACTGCTTCAATGCATGAACAACTTGAGATGCAGGAGGTATATCATACAAGTACCTTTTTTACAAAACCCAACGACAATTTGTTTCGCATGTATTAATTACTTTTGTTCGAGTCGAACGATTTTCTTTGGGGGGAGGGGGCAAACCAATACAATTAATATTTATTATTAGTACCAAGGGAACAAGCTTTGCTTGTTTAAAACACAGTTATTTTGAAAAAATTTCGATGGAATAACAATATTCACTTCTTAAATACGGCCCTGAATGTTCTCTTTTATTTTTGGAGGAAAGCGGAAAAATACAATATCAGGTTGTGTTCAAATAAGCTTATTCAGTACTTGCACAGCGAGCATAAGCCCATTCCAAGATTTAGTTATTATTAATGATATAGCAACAGAAAAAGGCCTGATGATGAAAGTTGAACTGGACTAGAGTATATTTATCTTTTACTCTAAGCATTGTTACTATAATAAGTTGTGACAAAATATTGACGTAAACGTTTCAGTCAATGACTTGTTTGCGTCTTATTATCAATGTTCTGCTGTTACCCCTTCAATGATGGTCTTATTCTTTTAATGTGAGGATCCTTTCAGCGAAGGACTATGATTTGCAACACATTTTCACCGTTGCATCTCAAATTCCTTCAAAGCTGTTTTTATCTCTTCAGGAAAAAATTCTAAAATGAATGTTGTAGCTTTCTAATAACCTACTTTCCAAATGTGAGCACAACGAGCATAAGCCCATTCCAAGATTTATTTATTATTAATGATATAGCGACGAAAAAAGTCCTGATGATGGGAGTTGAACTAGACTAGAGTATATTTTTCTTTTACTCTAAGTATTTTTACCATAATAAGTTGATGACAAAATATGGACGTAAACGTTTTATTCAATGCCTTGTTTGCGTCTTATTATCAATATTCTGCTGTTACCCTTTCAGTGGTGGTCTTATTCTTTTAATGGGAGGATTTTTTCAACGAAGGACTATGATCTGTAACACATTTTCACCGTTGAATCTCGAATTCCTTCAAATCGGGAAAAAATTCTAAAAATGAATGTTGTAGCTTTCTGATAACCTACTTTCCAAATGTGAAAACAAGGCTTGTATCATGTCAACACTCAGTATATATATTTTAGCTGGAATATTTATAGCTTTTCTTTTCAAATAACAGCATTTTAAATTTGTGATTATTTTTGCCAAATATGTCTAAGAGTAATATACTTTATCGAATTTGTAACTTCAATCTTTGCTAGTAACTTTAATTAATTTATTTTTCGGATTGACACTGGCGTAGTTATCCGTATTATCCTTCTTAGATTATCTATTTTGTTTTATTTTACCCTTACTTTGACTTTCCCTTTTTGCCTCTCACTCCTAGATTTTTCTTTTCCCTTTGTTCTAATGATCATGACCTAAGACGGATTAAAAAAAAAATAAATAAAAATTAAATTTATTAAAATATTAGTTTTATTCTGTTGAGAATAGAAAATATTCATGGATAGAAAGGTAATTTAGAATTTTTTTCTAAATCTAGAAAACCTTTAGTATGGAATATAAGCTAAATGGTGTTTATTCTAAGACGAATTTAACGAAAAATTGTTTTTAAATACTGCTTTTTTTTTAATGTTTTTGTTCTTATTGTGTGTCATCGACTGCATAACTGTAATTTTTTAAATATAGAAAACCTTTCGAGTAAGAATATAAGTTTTAAAATAAAATATTCTAAGACGGAGTTTACCCCCCCCCCCAAAAAAAAAAAATCAATTTAAAAAGATACTAGTTTTTTTTACATTTTTGTTCTGGTTGTGTGCCGTCGACTACATAATTGTAACTTTGAAAATATGCAACAAAAGATGATGGTGTAAAGAAAGGGGAAAATTAATTAAAGGAATCTGCAAAATGGAACAGACTCAATTCCAATTAACATCAAAAACCTATAGGGCTGGCAAGAACAAAAAGAGGGCCCTAGGGAGAAATTTCCTCCTATATCTTGGTCATCAGGTACGGATATTGAGCGTCCAGTCTGTAATATTTCTAAAAGCACGCGTCTGGAGATGTAAATGACAACTCTACAAAGTTTATTGCTTACGAACTTTTACTTCCAAATATTGAGCGTCAAGTCTTTAATCAAACAGTTTGTGGTAACCCGGCTCAATACTAACCGAAACTCTACACTTGGAGGGCAACTAGACCTCCTCCCGACGCCCTTTTTCTCAAAATCGTCTGATCAAAATTTTTAGATAACCATTTTGTTCAGCATAGTTAAAGGCCGAATAAATTTACCTTTAGAAATTTCATGATCCTCCAAAGGCCCTGGGGAAATGTCTTTAATTTACAATATCTGTCCATTGTTTGCGTGTAGTATTTGCTATTGGGAAGCTAGTGGGATTTTCCACGATGAAAATTTGTCATGGGGAGGGAATTTTCCAGGAAACATTTTGCACTTGTAAAATTTGCCAGAATTCCTATACGAGATTCTTCTAGTGTTTTTCTCTCTCTTTGTCGATTCAATTTTACGCGTGGAGAACTTAAGGGTAAGTGTCCGGGGTAAATTTTCGCCAGGATTGGATTGCCTAGAGCAGTGGTTCTCAAACTTATTTAGACACTATACCCCTTTTTATCCACAAAACATTTTAGGTACCCCTTCTCAGTTATCGGTAGTAAGTAAACTATAGCTAAAATATAAATAAAATGGCCAGTCCTAGAGTTAAAGGGTTGTTTTATTTTCTTTGTTGGCTGGCCATGTATCCCCTAAAAAGTTTTGCGTATCCCGAAAGGGTAAGAGTACCACAATTTGAGAACCATGGTCTAGAGGATAAGTCGGTCAGGAGGAGGGATTTTTCCATGGAGTTGTAGCCAGATTTCCTGGAATTATTTAAAAAACGATCAGAAATTAAATAAGAAAACAAGTTTTATGAGCCGAAAGTAAGGAGTAACATTAAAACTTAAAACGAACATAAAATTATTTCGTAAATGAGGAGTTACTTCTCCTCAACACCTCCCTCTTCACGCTAAAGTTTCAATTCTGTTCCAATTCTTTAAGAATGACTCCAGAAACAATATGTTCTTTTAATTAGAACAAGAAGAAGCTTTTTTTTAAGTACTAAAAAACTTTAGCGTAAAAAGCGAGGTGTTGACGAGGAGTAACCCCCTTCATTTACGTAATAATTTCTGTTCGTTTTAAGTTTTAATGTTGCTCCTTGCTTTCAGTTGAAAAAACTTGTATTTTTTTATTTATTATTACTAAAAGCATGGGTCTGGATATGTAAATGTTAACCCTACAGTGTTTATTACTTAGAAGTTTCAAAACGACAACAATATGAGAAGTTTGGACCCACCTTTATCGTTTTGTTTAATTTTAACAAATTGTAAACCCTCGGTGTGTAGGATTAAAATCAGGGTCAAATACGAGAATCATTTTGGAAGTATAAAATGACCTGTTGTAAGATTGCAGATACGTAATTTGTGTATTTTATTTAATAATAGCAATGATTCATTGATGCAAGATGAAAGTTCAGATATATTTGCTAAAAAGGTGCTAAAAAGAAGAAGCAAAAGTATATCTCGGTCATCAGGTGTATAACAATACTAAAAGCACGCGTCTGGACGTGCAAGTATTACAATGTTTATTACTTGGAAGTTTCAAAACGACAACAATATGAGAAGTTTGGATCCACCTTTAGAATAGTTTTTAATTGAATTTTAAAAAATTGCTAATATTGTTTGTACTATAGAGTTTGATTTGTTGTCAGCTGTGCTATTTGGCATTAAAATTCGGATCTATTTTTGAACTCTCTTTTTGTGTTGTCTTTTGAAGTTAGCTTAATTGTATTCTAGCGACTTCAACAATCACTACTATCAGTTTTGTAAGCCCAGAAGTTGAGACCAGTGAGCCCACAAATTTATTTAAATGTCTTGATCCAGTACTTTATATAGAAATGGTATTGTGTATTACTAGAAAGTGAATTATCGTTATGTGAAAAAATGAAATTGGCATTAATGCCCAAATTTAGGCTAATCTAAGCGGTATTTGTATTGATGACCAAAAATTTTAAAGAGAAGAAATTTTTATTGTTGTTCTCATTAGAAAAAAAATATCTCTTTTGCTAAGTTTATTTTCAAAACTAATAATTTCTCGATAAACTAATAACAACAAAATCTATAGATAAAACTAATAGAAATAAACTTGCTGGTGGTATTTCCATGTATTGTTATCACTATGAAAAAAAATTAAGAAAAGAAAAGTTAAAAAACATATACAAAAAAAAAACAATATGAAATTGATTTAGGAGTCAAAAGTGAGTATATAGACACGCTTTAGTATTACTCGAAATGGTGAACTCTTGACTCAACATCACTGCAACTGAAGTTAGGTTATTTATCACTGAGAACCAAAATTCCAACTCGGCAGGAAAAAAACGTAATAAAAAAATTGTCATTGCCATTATTAATATGTTTCGCATTTTCAATAATTTGATATTTTGTGTTTAATGCAATGTGTTTATTTAATTGATAATGTTTTTAATATGTCTATATAAATAATTGTCATTACTTCACCATAAAATAGTTCGAAATGATTTTTGATACTCCGGTCCCTATAGTAACTTACATTATTGGACAACTGAAGTAACAACCTGACAATAATCGAAACTAAATGATGTGACTCGGTTCAGTCTACTGTCTTATTTCGAGGACAGGTAGTGTTTTCTCGCTACACTTTTAATAGCCAGAATTCGACTAAAAGCTTTAAAATTTATGAATAGACTATTGAATGAAAAAAAAACGAAAAAATAAAGACCAATTGTAAATTTCAGAAATTTAAACAGTTGGTTTTGTGCTTGACAATTAATCATTTTAAACTAAAAGGAGGTTTAAATTTTTGCTGCAAAAATTCACTAATTGTCTACAGTTTTTTATTACCAATTAAAGGTTCTCATTAAAATCGAGGTCTCCAGACCACTACTCCCTGGGATCTCAGATCGGGCCAGTAGTTCGCAAATTTTGCAACTCTACGGTATCTAAATTGGGGGCTGCACCTTTGAAATTCCAGTAATGTAGGAAATCCAACAAAAAATCTACGTATTTTGCGTCGTCATTAATTGTATTTCCTTCTATTCAAGCTCCCTATTTCCTTGGAAACTGTATTAACTAAATATTTCTTCCGTTCTTAAATTATTTTTTTGTTTAATTCCTTTGCTTGCATCTGGGTTTCGAAATCTGAGTACAAAGAAATGTTTATCAAATAAATCACTGGTGAACATGCCGAATAAGAGACCTGCGCAAACGAATCGCAGTTTCTTTCTCTTGCCGAATTGGATCTTCAAATAAGATCTTACTACTGGTCTTCTTTCTAGTTCGTCATGTTGTCTAAGTAGAAGAGAAAAATGTCACAGTGACGTTCGGACTGTTTGCATATTCGTAGTAAATTATGTCATCTCATTTTCAAAGAAGTCAGGCGCAGTGAAGGAAGCGCAGCACAGCGCTTCCCCCAGTGAAGGAAGAGACGATTAATTTTTGAAACCTTTTCGAATGTCCTCGATTTTAGTTCTCGATCATCTGTGACATTTTGGATTTATTGGAGATGAAAACAACAATAAACATCTTTTTTGACGCATAGGCTAGTTAGAAATGGTTACGGGTATGCTTTTACCTGTGAGCCTTGCAACAAATATACAGAATATTTTAAGTAATTAGGTATTCAGGTCTTGCACTGTGTAGCAGGAATACAAATATAGTATCTTTTTAGTTTGATCAAAAGATAAGAAATAATTTAGGGGGCATTTTCATTGAAAACTACTTTTGTTGATATTTCATTAAAAAGAATGAAAAAATAACAAGGTTCTTACGTTGAAACTTTAAAACTGTATGACTGCTAACATGCCACAAACTTAACATGGGAACACAAAGTTTAATCTGTCCTTATAACAATGCTTGCTAACATTAACCAGGGAGCATATTTTTTTACTAATTTGTTTTGAAAAATGTGTTTTAATACCTTAAAAAAACAATTGGTTCTTGGCACAACAATTTACAAAACATAGTTTTATGGAAAAAAGGGCAAAATTAAAACCTGCTATTTCTTGTTAAAATTCAAAAGCAAAGTTTTTCTCATTAAACAGTTTGTAGTAAGGAACTGTAAGTAAGGAGCGATGCGGTCAATAGCAACCGAAACTCAGTAAAATGGAATTTTGATATCAATAGGTATGTCAAAAGAATTGGCCTATTATGTTGATTCCATATATATGAGATAAATTTAATTTAGTGTTACGTACCAAACTACAAGCCTGAAAAAATTTGCCTGATTTTCAAAAAAGGGGGGAAACGCCACCTAAAAGCCAAGGAATCTTAATGAAAATAACATCGTCAGATTTGATGGTATCCAAGAACACTGATGAAGAAGTTTCAAACTTCCACCTGCAAAAAAGTGGAATTTTGTATTTTTTGCCAGAGGAAAGATCAAGGATGCGTCATTATGTTTTTCCCAAGGCTGATCGCATCGAAACAATAATATCGACAAAGGGCCCATTCGAACGGAAAAGTAATGTTTTAATTCATCTTTGGCCATAATAATTAGAACAAAGAGAAAGGAAAAACTTGGGATTAAAAGGAAAAATAGGAAAGTCGAAATAAGAGTAAAAGAACAAAATAAGAGGATCTGGGAAGGATAATACGGATCAATATGCCAGAATCAATACGAAAAAAAAAATTAAAATTACTAGCAAAGATTGAAATTACAAAGACGATAGACTATATTGCTCTTAGACATATTTGGCAAATATAATCACAAATTTAAAATGTTTTATTTGAAAAGAAAAAGTTGTAAATATTCCAGCTAATATATATAAACAGAGGTTTGACATGTTACAAGCATTGTTTTCACATTTGGAAGGTAGGTTATTAGAAAGCTACAACATTCATTTTTAGAATTTTTTCCCGATTTGAAGGAATTTGAGATGCAACGGTGAAAATGTGTTACAGATCATAGTCCTTCGTTGAAAAAATCCTCCCATTAAAAGAATAAGACCACCACTGAAAGGGTAACAGCAGAATATTGATAATAAGACGCAAACAAGGCATTGAATAAAACGTTTACTTCCATATTTTGTCATCAACTTATTATAGTAAAAATACTTAAGAGTAAAAGATAAATATGCTCTAGTCTAGTTGAACTCCCATCATCAGGCCTTTTTTCGTCGCTATATCATTAATAATAAATAAATCTTGCGATGGGCTTATGCTCGTTGTTCAAGTACTTAATAAGCTTATTTGCGCACAGCCTATTATTTCACCACTTTCCTCCAAAAAGAAAAAAGAGCATTCAGGGCCGTATTCAGGGAGCGAATATTGTTATTCCAAAGTCTTTTAAACGAGCAAAGCTTGGTCCCCTGGTACTATTAATAAATATTTTATTTTGGAAACAAAAGTATTGGAGTTATTAAAAAGCGCCAGAGAGTCCTCAAAAATGACGCCAGTTTTGCTGTGACTTCATTTTCAAAGGGACATCTTAAAAAAAAAATTCTCACCAGGCAGTTTTTTAGAAAAATACTTTTACACTTTTAAATACTATGGACTGTTTTACATTTTAGAGACTTCAGTAATTTGGGGACAAGGTGGACATCAATGTCTAGCCATCATCGCTTCGGACCAATCACACCTGCCTATAAAACAGGAACTAATCTTTAATTTGTAGACAATGATTGTTATAGAAGAAATAGAGAATGATGCTTAGACATATCTAGCTAAGAATGCATGTAAACTAAACATGAAGGAGCCAGATGGAAGTAGCAGGGGGATTCACCTCCTCCTAATTTTTCAAAAAAATTTTTGCCTTGTGTTCTTGATCGTGATATCATTCTAATAATCAGGAGCTAGAAGCTGGATACCAATGTTTGACCATCACTGGCCCATACTATAGGTCGTATCTGTAAACATTATGTGATGATTACGTCAACAGTCAGATTCAGTAGTAAGAACTTAAACTAACAATTAATGCTTGAGAGACTGGTCGCCACTAAGAATTCAAATTATCAGTTACGGCAAATGCAAAATTTTGAATTGAAATCCCAAAGTGTTGAATGATTACCACACATATAATTAACATACTTTTTAGATTAATGATTAATATACTTATCGTAAGATTCCAAATTTCAAACTGAAATCTTGAGATCTTTGAAAAACGCCAAGAATCAGAAGCACTAGTTCGTAATGAAAAGACTAATATTCCCAGCTTAAATGTCTACAGAAATCAAACCGTTGGATCTAATATATTTTAATACAATCAGGGACGGAACAATATAAGACACAAAGGTTATGAATGATATGCACATAACTGGATCAGATAAACCCAAAACAAATGAAATTACTCTTCCCTTCAATAAACACAAATGACTAAAAGAAACCATCACGGAAACATCAACGTGCACAAAAATCCCCCATTCTTAAAAATACTTCCAAGAAGTATTACACAAATCTGGTAAATATTTTGATACCCTTCTTAAAGAACATTTCTTTTTGTGGTATTAAATAAATAAAAGTATTTTGCAAAGATCTTACTATTTCATTTTTTTTATTACAATTAAAATTTCATTTTTATACATAGAGTCGAATCCAAAAAATTGCAAAATAAAAAATTCCGCTTTTCACACGTTTCCCCCCCCCCTTCCACCTTCCCCTAAAACAGTTACCCACAGAAAGGATAAAAGTCGTGCATATGAACTAATCCTTCTTTCGTAAAATTGTGGTTTAAAGGTGAATGATTTTTAAAACATTAGAGCATTAATAAATTATAAATATGAAGCAGATTGTCTTTAAGGCAACAAGCTATCATTTTCATATGCACAGTAGTTTAAAATTTTTGCCAAAGTGTCCGAAGATACATTCTACCCACGAGGTTGTCTAAACATATGTTGAATTTTAATATCTTTAATTGCCCATTTTATCTTCAAAGGTAGCTGATGCCTTGGACTATGTTTATGGTGAATGCAGACGCTATGTCGTTTCTTTTAATGACATATAAACAAAATTTAGTTCATTCCTCTTATTTTAAGTTCCTTTTTATTGAAATTAACAAATTGGTTAAGCTATTAGAAAGCTATAAGATTTTTTTTTAGATACCTATCGTATTAGAATCGTATATTATTCACTAATTCATGAATTTATAGACATGGGAAATCAATACACCTTATTCTTTTTCATGAAATTACAATTCAACTCAATCTGTTTAACGTTAATACACTTAAAAAGACACAATGTGCTATTTACATACTTAAACTTTAGGATGCCTCATTATCTACAAGTGGGGAAAAGCTCACAGCAAAACTAATATCTCACCAATTCAAACGCACACAAAATTAATATGGAACAAATAAAAATACACTACCAAACTATGAACCCATCATAGAATAAAATAATCTAATAAAAATGCTACTTCTTCTTTACTTTGGACAAACTTGAACATTTCATCCACTTTTTTCCAATCAGGAACGTGCCCAGAAGAAGTTTCCTCCATTCAGATGGCAGTATTCATTCTACACTTTTGCTACATGCCAGAGAATATGAATAGCTTTCAAGAGTAGAAACAGGTGCTAGTGCCTCAAAAGAAATCGCCAACGCCATCTAGCGTTTCGTGTTTCTTATTGTAATACATTGCAAATTAGTTGAAGCAACGTAATTGGCAATAGTAATGTAGTGAAAAGTGTCTGATCTTGATTTCAGAGGGAAAAGTATAATTACTAAGTTTTAAAAATGCCAAGAAACATGAAACGCAAGATGGTGCTGGTTTTTAGACACCAGCGCCATTTTTTACTCATAAGTTAGTCAAACACTAAGCTACAATCACCAAAAAACGGAAAACAAACAGAAAACAACGCGACAGCTGCATGTACCTGATCAACGTCAACTCCGGCATATTAGGATACATCTTCAGGACTAGTTTCTCGCCAAAAACTAAATATAGATTATAGACGAAAATCAATGACTGCACAAGAAATGTGCAAGTTTTTTTTTAAGATGTAACCCGGGGTATAAAAAAGATCCTATTTATAAATAAAAACAAAATAGCTGTATTTAATCGTTTTTAAACTATTAAATTCATTTCTGCATTTCCGTTTGATTTCTGCATAGCCGACAAATTGTATACCAAAATTTGGCGGAATTTCAACTTACTATTTCGAGACTCCTAATTTAAATTTTATTTGGTAAATAGTAAGTTAAATTAAATAACAATTAAGGCTCATATCGGAATGGTGAATAACAATACCTTAATGAGCAAAGAACAGTGAATGCTCTGAAACTAGGATTGCTAAAACCCATCCGTTAGACATCACATTGGAATAAAAATTCTGCAGGAATTCTAATACAAAATTTATTCGCCAGGTTTGCACTAATCAGAATCAAGATACTACTTTTTCTAGTCACAGAAATAAATGAAAGTTCCGAGAGCCATCATGACCAAGTCCAATTTTTATTACATTATTGAGGGTTTTACTGTAAAATCATTTAAATGACTTTTAGTTTTATACAGCCACAAGAGGAGTCCTTAAAGACTTAATGTGGTCATTGTGGTTTTAACGCAGCAAGATGCTATTTAACACCGCATTTATGTGTATATCTCTTGAACTTTAGTAAATAACAAGCAATATATGATCATAAATAACGAACAGTAATGATAATACCAGTAATAAATAAATGATAAGCAATAGTATTAAACAACATCTAATAAAAAATGGCGGATAATAATGATCAACAAACTAAATAATAATAAATAATGAATGTAAAGTTTTTGAAAGTATTTTTTCTTCTACTAGCAGCAATATTTTGAACGACCACGTTCACAAATATAATATGAAATATCAAAGGTAGAAAAATGCGCAAGATTTCAAACTATAAATAATTTGGGATTTTGAAAAATAAAATTAAAAACTTAAAATTATTAACTTAAATCATCATTCTTAATGTGTTTTTATTTCCAATAATTCTAGGACGCATAAATTCTAAAATTCGGTAAAAAATAAACGTTACCATATTAATGGGGGCCACTCTTCTACCGCACTTTCTAAGCTTCTACTATGTGTCAAAAAACAACTTTCATTGCTTGTCGTTTCCAAAGTGAATTTCAAAGACCCAAAGTACGTCTAGTAAGCCTTTAAAGATGAAGACTCGTGCAAAAAATGAGAACAATTGTTCTCGTTATAAAACGCTAAAGTCCTTTAACGGAGTTTATTTCAACTAGGCAATGAAGAACGTTCTTCACATTTAAACACATAAGAAAGCACCAAAGAAACACCAGGACGATTTTGTGTCAAGCGTTTTAACATTAACATTTGCAACAAGAATCCTTGATAAATTTTCCTCACTGTTTATTGGACTTGATCAAAGTGACCTCAGAACAGTTAACAATAAAAACATGTAGAACCATAGTTATACTTCATAGTGATACATTGTCAAATTCGTTCATTTTTCGTTATAAGTAAGTTAGTTTCACAAAAAATAAGTGCAGCCAATTTTACATCAACTTGTCGGTCATAAATCTTCTAAGGTCTTACGCCTCTAATGAAAGACCTAAATTATGGGATTTCCATTTTTAAGCTCACGAAAAAGTCCTCTGACATGGATGAAAACAACATATAAGATCAAATAAAATGTTCCTCCACAAACACTTAAATGATAACCTCATTAAAATATTAAATAATCACTTGCACGTATTCAATATGCGAAAAAAAAAACCTAACACAAAAGCCAGATTGTCTTTAGGCAGCCAACAAAACACCCATATATGTCATATGTGGGAATTACAATAAGTAGTATTGTTGTGTCGGATTAACGAGACTTCTTGATAAATGGACTGAATATATAATCGAATGAATAGCCAATAAATGGACTGAAACTGAACTATACAATGTCAAGATAAAACAACTTAACATTGGTAAAACTTATTCTGTTTCATTTAATACACTTCATATTCATTTTCATTTAAACCTATACACGCTATACAGTTCTACGCTAGAACTAGTGTAGCGCTTGTATCTTAGCGATAAAATAAAATTAGTAATTTGATCAAATCCCTAACAACCATTCTAAATGATCTAATTGTATAACTACAATACGTAGGGAGTTGATCAAATCCCAAACAACAGTCTTAAACAATTTATTAAAATCGCTAAAACCCTCTTCGATTTGATCAAATCAAGGCAACAAATATACTTAAAGAATACTGGGTCGTAAGAAAAATATTATATAATAGCTGCGTTATTCTTTGGGCTCTAAGAAAAAAAACTAAACTAATTATCCAAAATGACCACCAAAAGGCACAACAGACTGAAAGGAAACAACTCCAGACTTTCTCTAATATTATTTCATGTTGACTCTCAACATTAGCCACTTGGCATTTATATCCCAAATCAATCGTAAGCTGTGTTCTAAACACAAAGAATTTTATCACTTATCCCATACTGAAGGTCTTATTTACATAATGTAGCATAATCACCAATGTCAGGTATTAGTTATTGGGGCGAATTTCTGAAGGATCGCATCAAAGGTACAAGGAGGGAGGGAGGCCCTGCTTGCCGTAAAAATGGATGGTGAAGCAGTTCAACAGCAGTTGCTCTCTGTGTAGGGTCTCGTACTAACATTCTATCAAGGAATCCCTGAAGTCGGGCAGATACCTGAAAATAAAGTATGAGTTAGTTTGATTCCCAGGGTACAGTTAACTGATGAGAGGGGGTTATTAAGTCTGTTCAAACCCGGAACTAGAGCAAAGTCTGGGGAGATGGTAACAAGGGTGCCAATAGTTAACCAAATCAACAAGTTTATTCAGAAAAAGTAAAAACAGAAAAAACACGGAATGAGGCCACGAGAAAAAATCTTGGGGGCTCCAAGTCCCCTTCCCCCTTTTCAGGACCCGCCAGTGAGTCGGTTACACATATAGAGTTACTCAACAAATTGACGAGACATTGAACAACTTCTTTGAATGAAATAAGGCTACACATAAAAATCTAATAACTAGCCTAACAGCTATTACCCTGTGGTGGCACATTAGATTAATCTCTACTTGGTAATTCAGGGCCCGAGGTTCTTTCCAAGCTGCAACGAGATTTGGTGACAGGCTTTCAACATGTCCTTGTAAAAACAAAAAACAGCAACTGGAATATCGACAATTATCGAAGCCAATGCGCCATTAATAGATCCGGAGAATCTTTATTCCTTTTTTTTTACCAACCATTATATTCAACTAAATCCAAATAAGATACTTTATCCTAATACATACATGAGTTGAAGCGATGAATAATAACAAAAAACGAGAATGTACAATCTAGTTCACAATATCAAAATGTGCAATTTTAGCCATTTTTAGGATTGATGGGTAGGTTTTTCAGATTTTGAAAATAAAAACAAGCATTACCTACGACAATTTTTAGTCCTGTGGTGACGCAGTGGATTTGACCTTAGCTTGGTAACACGGGACCCAGAGATCGAATCACGCTGCAGGAATGCACTGCAGGGCCGACGCAGGGACCTTAGTAGTCAAGAAGCGTCGTTAATTCTTAAACAAATAAATAATAATACAACATTTTTTACATTATTACCTCCGGAGTATAACTATTTTCTATGCAAAAAAAGCAGATGGTTTTGAAAAATGACAAGACGGGCTATTCAAATCTATCAGAGATACGCAACAACAACAAAAATAAAAAAAAAATGCAAAAAAAAACCCATTACCATCTACCATCAATAAGCTAATCAAAGAATTAATTCCAAACAAAAATAGACAGAGTAGGCTAGAAATAAATGAAAACACAATTCATTTTTGGAATCACCTATATTATTTAACATTAGATTGGGCCTAAAACATTAGCTCCACTTTTTTCCAAAATTAGACTATATCTGTGCAACCAATTAAAAAAAAGAACTAAACCACACACGAAACTAGCCTACATAAGATCTACGAGAAACAGTTTAATAACTTGAAATAAAAGAACATACTAACGTTCAAAAAACTTCCAGTTAGATCCCAAACAAACTTGGCTAGTTGTGTTGCGTTAGCAACACTTAGGTTTTTTGTCGTGCTATTTTTTTTTTTTTTTTTTTGTTCCTAGCACCCCAATTTCAGCTTATTCCTAGAAAGTGGTAAGGGTCTAACCTCTACGGTTTGAAAGTGTGGACCTTAGGCCGGATTGATGAATATGACTTTGGATTTTGGAAAGCTTCGTAGAACTCTTGCCTGGGGCCAAAAATCAATTGTTTCAACCCATTTTTGTTCGTGATTTCACCTGAGTTTATCATTCGTTGTTTTTGCACTTGGGATTGCGGTAGAGAAACGGAATCAGATGCACCTCTTAAACTTTAAAAGTTCTCGCATTGCTAAAGAAATTAGAGTTTATCCTCTGCTCCTTTCTAAGTACGGCAAAAAAGTCAACTTTTGAACTAAGACATATAGATTTTTTTTGTTTTGTTTTGAATTTTTTGTTTTGTTTTGTTTGTAGAATATTTCCTATGCTACAATTGCAAAATTCATATTTACCCTTGTAAAATTAGAGGATTGAAGTTGGATGAAAATAATAGCTTTTCGAAGGAAGCATATGGCTTTAATTGTTTTAGGAGCTAAAAATCTTGCTCGTACTAGTAATAAACTACCCAGCGCTAAAGAAGGATTATTCAACTTTTGCACTTGCAAGTCTCATATTAAACAACATCAACAAATATATAGTTGGATATCAAATCAATCAATTTTGTTCAATCCGTCAACATTTATGTTAATAAATGATTACATAGAATATCAAAGCTCAAAATCTTGTTTTTCTTTAAGTTTGTTATTTCCTTTTTTTCTTTCCTTGTTATTTTTCTTTACTATTTTAATTATTTTCCTAAGACTTGTTCCTCTTTTTTAAGGTTGTTATTATGCGAGATTATCATCATCCGAATATCGTTCAAATGTTTGACAGCTACCTTGTCAGTGATGAGCTATGGGTAGTAATGGAATATTTAGAAGGAGGGGCATTGACTGATGTTGTGACACACTCTCGCATGGACGAAGATCAAATAGCAACAGTTTGTCAACAATGTCTCAAAGCTTTGGCATATCTCCATTCTCAAGGAGTTATTCACAGGGATATCAAATCTGATTCAATATTATTGACTGGTGATGGACGGGTAAGCATTATTCCTTGAGAAACACCATCTTTTTCGTTATGTGTATGCCCACTATTTGAAATGTATTTTTTAGTTGTTAACTCATCGATTAAGTAAAAGAATACTCACATTGGTCCTGATTATCTCTGTTTCTGCGTACACTGTAGAAGATAATCCGCGGCCATGAAATGATTTTTAAATGTAAATTCGTCGAAACATGTTGTTTTGAAACATGAATGTCGGGAACATGAGCGATTTCGTTCTGACACCTATTTAACCGGTTCAAAACTCCCGTTCCGTGAAATTTTACTTTTCTTTTTCTGTTATTTGAAGAAACTAACAACAGTAGAGTTAGTGAACAAGAAAAAAGTAACTAACTTAAAGTATTTGGTATGTGCACAACTGAAATGCTATAACAGGGTATCTTCAGCAGTGGTAAATGGAAAAGGTTAGAGAAACAGGAATTACTGTCAAAATATTACCACTCTTTGTTTTTTTTTAATTGCCGAAAATTTCAGACTGGAACACAAGAGGACGAATCAGGTTTTCAAAGGGGCTCATTAGGCTTCTTTTTCTGTTATACGCTTAAGAAAAAAAGGAAATGGCATAAGAAAATGTGTCACAGGCAGAAATCAGTCAAGTTAAAGCACACTTTCCCCCAAAAAACTATGGAAAAGTACTTTTTTATTATACTCATTATTTTTAGAATATTTATTTTTAAACATGTTCCGAGGAAATTTCTCTCAAACCTAAATAAGATGCTTTGGTTCCACAAAAGAGCCAATATTCTTAAAAGCTGCGTTTCTCTTAATATGGATTATTTGTTCATATGTAAAATAAATTCATATATAAATTTAAAAGGCCTTTGAGTCTATTCTGTGATTTGTAGTCCTCTTTACCGAAATTGATATCAATCTGAAGAAAAATATCAGTAGGTTTCATTTGAGCATTTATCTGTCCAGTAAATTTACCGCTTCAGACCTAAGCTACCATTTTTGTAGAAATTGCTAATATAATAAGAAGAATATGAGACTTTTTCCACATACAATTGGGATCGTGGCTTCGTAATTTAAATTGTAAGTTTGACAACTCTGGTTTAAGAAAGTTCGTAATGTTGCTTGGTCATGCATTTTAGAGTGCTTTAGCGTGGAAAAACTTTAGTTTGAAGATCGAAGTATTGAGGAGGGGATAACTTCCTCATATACGGAATAATTTCTGTTCGTTTTAAGTTTTAATGCTGCTCCTTACTTTCTGTGGCAAAAACTTTTTTTTACTTATCAATAATAACGCTTCATACTTTGATCATTAATAACACAAAATCGTAGACATCTTTGCCCAACATCACTGCCTTATTGAAGTTTTTTGTTCGAGGGGGAGGGGGGAGCAAAAAGCTGGTGATAATGAAGGTTTCTTTGTGCAAAAATTGGTTCTCAAGTATTTTTTTTTATTCTTGTGTCAGCCGAGCAACATTTTTTTTTTTTTGGGGGGGGGGGTCAAACCGGGTAACCCCCTCCATCAGAGACAGCTATGCCCAAGAGATTCTGGGTCGTATCAGGGTTGTCTTTTTCCCTGAGCTAAAGAGTCCACTTGTGACATAATTGCCATAATTTTACAAGCTTTGCGAATTCCACAAGCTTTTACAAGCTTTTACAAGCTTTGCGAATTGCGGTACCGTGTGTACCTTACTACTGAAGTTGTTAGTCCCTTTAAACTTTCAAACTGGTATTTCTTATGAAGGAATTTTTCTACAAAAGAATGGATGACATATACTTTGATCAGCTCATCAAGAGCTATCGATTTTTCTAAGTACGGCAAAAAAGTCAACTTTTGAACTAAGACATATAGATTTTTTTTTCCGACGGCAATCGATAGCTCTTGATGAGCTGATCAAAGTATATGTCATCTCGATCTCGCATCGATGCGATAATCGATGCGAGGAAAAATCTAACAAAGTAAAGAACTAATTGATTTAATGATATTGAAACTAAAAAGTACTTGAATGATAACGTGCCCGTATAAAGTTATAGCACAAAGAAAAAAACTGAAAAAAATCCTAAGAACGCCTAAGGCTGGGTACCCACTCGGTTAATAAGTATAAATCTAATAAATATATATTCACTCGAGCCCTGGCACTCGGCACGCTTGTATATATGTGATTCTCAAATAGCCCAATGGCATAGCTAACTTGTTTTCTAACCGCAGACTTCATTATCCATCATTTTCATTGGTAATTCGTCGTGATACTTGTTGTCACATATCTTCTAACTGCAGACCTTTTTGTGCTTCATTTTCGGTCATCATTATTTCAGAGATTTTTCTATGCCTACTGCTTTAGCTGTTCAGATTTATTCATCATCTTGTATTTTGGACGACGTCATGGATACCTAATTTTTTTCCAGTTTTTCCCAAGCATTATTTCGATTTGCCTTCTAGCCGCCGATTTTGTTTTGCAACGTTTCCGTTTGCAATCCAACGTGAGACTCTCTTGTCATTTTGTATAATTTTGCACGCGTCAAAATAACGATACTGCAAAAAAAAGATATGTAATCTGCTCTTCAAATGCATATGGATGTACCGTCATTCACATGGAAAAGGGTTTTCCAAAATTAGGATTCTAAGTAAATTTTGCCAACCTTGTGACCTATCTATATCGTTTTTTTTTCACACCTGGAATTCTCAGTGTGCTAACTTTCAAAAATTTTAATTCGAAAATTTTCAATTTTCGAGAAAAAATGTATAAATAAATATATGATCTTGAAGAGCTGCAGCTGGGTTCCTAAGAATAATAAACAAGAGAAAAAAATGAATAAGATAGAGGGATTACCTTTTGACAATTTCTTAACTTCGGTGGTGGCATGTCTCTTATACGCCTCATTGCTTGAAGCGGAGGTTCATTGAAAAAGGGTGGCTCTCCATCAACCATTTCAATTACCATTATCCCTGAAAATAAATAAAAATAACACCACCGCCAAACATAATGCTGGTACAACAAATATTCGTATAAGACGTAATACTCAATACAGAAAATATTCAATAGAGGACAATTGTGCATTACACAAAAGACCAATCTTATTCTAGGTGAGCCACGGATAACTACCTAAGCTAAATTATTGCTTTCAGCCATGAAACGGACTGAATCAAGACCAAATTTAAGAAATCGTTTAAGAGATCTAACCGTAAGCAAGAGACATTTTCTACTGACAAACCGATTCTTGAAACAAGAATCAAAATTATCAAGAGACAAAGCAGTTTATAAGAGTGGATTACCGTTTTGCAAACTGCTAAACAAAGAATTTCTAGATCCCCAATTCAAGTCCCACGATTCGAAAAAATCCATAATCTTCTTTCCAACAAAACTGTCAAATCTACAATTATTGAATAAAATCAAAATTCACGATCGAAGAGTCACTATCCTGACTGTCAGCGGAAAAGGCCAAAGTCAGCGTCATTATTAAAAACATAATGAATAAAAAAAGTAGGTTTTGCAATTGGTAAATAATTACGAAAGATAAACACTCAACTTTCAACCCATTCCAGCATCACTCCACATCTTCATGAATCGTAATCTTTAGTATCCCGTGTATAGTTTTCTTCATTCAAATGGGGACGAGCATAACTTCAACAGTACTATTGCGAGTCTGTCAACCATGTATTCTTTTTGATAGTTTTCAACGGTGCACTGTTATAAGCCCCTTCACAACCTTTATCTCTCTAGGGCCTTTCTGTGTTCACTTAGATTACACTTGTATTTTGATAGACTCTTGTCAAATCCATTTACAAGTCTCCAGGCCGTTGCCTGGGTTTTTATCAACAGAACCTAATTTTCTCATTACTTACTGATTTATAAATGCTATAATTTTTAGGTCTTCCTTTTTGTACCTGTATCCACATTTTGCAAGTTTGATTGAAATCTATTGATTAATAAACAAGAGTTTCTTTCATGGTTTAGCATCTAAATTGTTACAGAAAAAAAACGACCACCCTGGGCCTATAGAATCACAACTCCCCTGGGTATTGGTAGCAGTACCTTAGTGGCATTGGCTCATGCGCGAAAGCTAAAAAAAACCACAACCCTTGAGCCCTATCAGATCTTAATTTTAGTCTTTCATAAACAAACAGAATGAAGACATTTATCGAATAGTGGCAATTGCTCACGCGTAGACTGTGTCCTTGAGCCCTATCGAATCCTGATTTCGATCTTATAAATCATAAACAGACAGAAGAGTAGAACATTGGTGAAAGTGACTCACACGTAAAAACTGAAGCCACTCCATCCCCTTGAGCCCTATCAGATCTTGGTATCAATCTTTCATAAACATAGAGAAAGAAGACATTTGCCAAAACTTAATGTGAGCAAATCATGCGTTAAAGCTGAAACCACACCACACCTATCATGTCACCGTAATCCGTCTTAGAAAACTGTTGAACGTGATACGCTTTTTCAATCGCTTCTTTTTGATTTAGCTCAAAAAGATTTCAGAAAGAACAATTTATTTTTGTATTTAAACTGCCCGTTCTGCCGTTTCTAGCAATTATGGGTATGCATACTAAACATCCAATCCTCCGACATCCCATTTTTATACACCTGAGCCAGATCGACGATAACTTTAACAACCAAAGTCTATTCAAGCAAAAACAAGTTGACTTTCCTAAATGGCAAAAAGCAAAAGCTTAATACCATAATAATGAAAATTAATTTACCGCTTATTAATCTTCGCCACACCCCTAAATTAAACACTAGTTGCTTCATAGAGCATTGCGCGTTTATAAAATCTAATATTCTGAATCACAGTACCTAAGGACCATATATCGACTTCAGGACCATAGGGGAGACGAGATATTACTTCTGGAGACATCCAATACGGGGTTCCCACAAGTGACTTTCTTTTTGGTAGTTCTTGAGAGACTTGTGCGCAAAAACCAAAATCAGATAATTTAACCTGAAAAAATAAACAAATTGTTTTGTCATAAAATAAATTTAATTCTAAATTCTGAAAAAGTGGTAGTTTCGGAGTTTTCCGAAGTTGCCCCAAAAGAAAATTAGGTTCACTGAAGTCTCCTTGAAAATGATTCTTCTTAAATGCACACATATTAACTCGAGTAAATATATAGTGGCTGACCACTTTTGAAGGAAACATGGTAAATAAAGGTAATACCATCTAATTCCTTATTTTATGTCATTTCTAGATAACATCCCTACCTTTTTGGATAATACGCCCCTCCTGGATAATAGAGCCGTCCTGGCCGAATGGGTTGGTGCGCTGGATTCGGGATCCCTTGTCTGAGAGGACGCGGGTTCGAATCCCAGTGTACCCAATTCTCTAGTTTGGGACGGGGGTCAGTGGCGTGACTCTGTAAGCTTAGCCAGAGTCGACCCAGCTCTAAATGGGTACCTGGAGAAATTTGGGGAAGGTAAACAGGATGGCTGGCCCCCAACCCCCCATTGCACTTCCTGGCTGAAGGGCCAAGAAACGGAGATCAGCACCGCCGGTACGGACTGTAAAGTCTAATGCCGTATCCTTTACCTTTTTTTTTTACCTCCTCCCCCTGGTGATCCCAGATATAGCACTGATGAATAATTAAAGAACTAAAAGAAGACACTAAAACAAAAAATTCTTATTATATAATATTCAACATGTTTATAATAATCAGATTGTTGTTTTCTTTCACTGTTATCCGCATTTAAAATTTTAAAAAGAAAGAAAAAAATATGAGTATGTAAACTTTCTTTTTTCGTGATTATGGAATCCTCAGTCTAGTTTCCCTCATTACTACAGCCAAAAATAAAAAAAAAACTTCAGGAAATACACGTGATTGTTTCACATTGTTCTATTTGGACAGAAAAGACAACTTTTAAGTAAAGAGAAATAGCGACATTAAAAAAAAAGAAAAAGAAAAAAAAATGAGCTAAAAACAGTCAAACATGAAAACTCTAACCTCAACCTGCTTTTTAGAACATAGAGCTATTGGATTTATACATTATTATTAAAAAATATTAAAATTTATTACTTATTAAAACAAAAAACTTTAAAAGGTAAAAGCCTTTAGGCCGATCAAAAGCTGATACCATCAGCCTTTGATTTTAATAAGTCTACACAGAAATGTTAAAGACAAGATTTACAACATAAGCAAGATTAGGGCTAGGTGTACAAGAACCTAGTCAATCAACCGTTCAAATATTCTATGTGTAGGCCCTGCTTCCACGAAAACATAGAAGAATTTGAAATCAAATCCCCCTAATATACTTGGTGACACTTCTTACATATACAAACAATGGCTGAAGCCTTTCAAACCAACTTTATGTGTTGTATCTACAGTGATGTTTGTAATGTGTAGATCACTGTGTGCGATGTATATATCACTGAAATACAGTGTGATGTGTTGTGAGAGAAACGAATAGCAATAAAGTCTAGTTTAAGCCTTAGATCATCAATGAAATTATACTCAAAAGACTATTATCAAAGACAAAAAGTTATTAACGAATTAGCCCAAAAGATTGTAAAAAGAAAGAAAATTAGCGAGTATAAAAAGCGCAATCTTATCATAACAGAATTCGCAAAGCTTGTAAAATTATGGCAATTATGTCACAAGTGGACTCTTTAGCTCAGGGAAAAAGACAACCCTGATACGACCCAGAATCTCTTGGGCATAGCTGTCTCTGATGGAGGGGGTTACCCGGTTTGACCCCCCCCCCAAAAAAAAAAAATGTTGCTCGGCTGACACAAGAATAAAAAAAATACTTGAGAACCAATTTTTGCACAAAGAAACCTTCATTATCACCAGCTTTTTGCTCCCCCCTCCCCCTCGAACAAAAAACTTCAATAAGGCAGTGATGTTGGGCAAAGATGTCTACGATTTTGTGTTATTAATGATCAAAGTATGAAGCGTTATTATTGATAAGTAAAAAAAAGTTTTTTCCACAGAAAGTAAGGAGCAGCATTAAAACTTAAAACGAACAGAAATTATTCCGTATATGAGGAAGTTATCCCCTCCTCAATACTTCGATCTTCAAACTAAAGTTTTTCCACGCTAAACCACTCTAAAATGCATGACCAAGCAACATTACGAACTTTCTTAAACCAGAGTTGTCAAACTTACAATTTAAATTACGAAGCCACGATCCCAATTGTATGTGGAAAAAGTCTCATATTCTTCTTATTATATTAGCAATTTCTACAAAAATGGTAGCTTAGGTCTGAAGCGGTAAATTTACTGGACAGATAAATGCTCAAATGAAACCTACTGATATTTTTCTTCAGATTGATACCAATTTCGGTAAAGAGGACTACAAATCACAGAATAGACTCAAAGGCCTTTTAAATTTACATATGAATTTATTTTACATATGAACAAATAATCCATATTAAGAGAAACGCAGCTTTTAAGAATATTGGCTCTTTTGTGGAACCAAAGCATCTTATTTAGGTTTGAGAGAAATTTCCTCGGAACATGTTTAAAAATAAATATTCTAAAAATAATGAGTATAATAAAAAAGTACTTTTCCATAGTTTTTTGGGGGAAAGTGTGCTTTAACTTGACTGATTTATGCCTGTGACACATTTTCTTATGCCATTTCCTTTTTTTCTTAAGCGTATAACAGAAAAAGAAGCCTAATGAGCCCCTTTGAAAACCTGATTCGTCCTCTTGTGTTCCAGTCTGAAATTTTCGGCAATTAAAAAAAAAACAAAGAGTGGTAATATTTTGACAGTAATTCCTGTTTCTCTAACCTTTTCCGTTTACCACTGCTGAAGATACCCTGTTATAGCATTTCAGTTGTGCACATACCAAATACTTTAAGTTAGTTACTTTTTTCTTGTCCACTAACTCTACTGTTGTTAGTTTCTTCAAATAACAGAAAAAGAAAAGTAAAATTTCACGGAACGGGAGTTTTGAACCGGTTAAATAGGTGTCAGAACGAAATCAATCATGTTCCCGACATTCATGTTTCAAAACAACATGTTTCGACGAATTTACATTTAAAAATCATTTCATGGCCGCGGATTATCTTCTACAGTGTACGCAGAAATAGAGATAATCAGGACCAATGTGGGTATTTTTTTACTTAATCGATGAGTTAACAACTAAAAAATACATTTCAAATAGTGGGCATACACATAACGAAAAAGATGGTGTTTCTCAAGGAATAATGCTTACCCGTCCATCACCAGTCAATAATATTGAATCAGATTTGATATCCCTGTGAATAACTCCTTGAGAATGAAGATATGCCAAAGCTTTGAGACATTGTTGACAAACTGTTGCTATTTGATCTTCGTCCATGCGAGAGTGTGTCACAACATCAGTCAACGCCCCTCCTTCTAAATATTCCATCACTACCCATAGCTCATCACTGACAAGGTAGCTGTCAAACATTTGAACGATATTAGGATGATGATAATCTCGCATAATAACAACCTTAAAAAAGAGGAACAAGTCTTAGGAAAATAATTAAAATAGTAAAGAAAAATAACAAGGAAAGAAAAAAAGGAAATAACAAACTTAAAGAACAAGATTTTGAGCTTTGATATTCTATGTAATCATTTATTAACATAAATGTTGACGGATTGAACAACATTGCCCATATGCAGTACGCACAAGCCAAATTGATTGATTTGATATCCAACTATATATTTGTTGATGTTGTTTAATATGAGACTTGCAAGTGCAAAAGTTGAACAATCCTTCTTTAGCGCTGGGTAGTTCATTACTAAAGTCCGAGTAAGACTTTTAGCTCCTAAAACAATTAAAGCCATATGCTTCCTTCGAATAGTTACGATTTTCATCTAACTTCAATCGTCTAATTTTACAAGGGTAAATATAAATTTGCAATTGTAGCATAGGAAAATGTTCTACAGGAAATCTAACTATTATATTTACAAAACTTTAGTTTCAGCTGCTTTAACTCATCTTTGTGTCTTTTATAGACGTTAAACGATTGTTTTTGCGAAGAATATGGCTCAAGCAAGAAACAGTAAATACGACAATTGAGACCTTACTTCTATCAACCAGTAGTCTCTCCTATAACAATTAAATAACAACCCTAATAAACTTACACAAACCCACATTTTAGAATATAATCTCGTTAAAAAAAACCACTCTTGCTGCTAACTGAACGCGCAAATTTGATTTTTCATCAAGTAAACTTGATTTTTCTTACAGTAAACTTGATCTCGCAGGTAGGGCCTTGCATGGTGTAAACAGGCCTCAATGCCCACTTTTATAATAATCAAAGTGCATAAAGTAAGCCCTTAAACAGCTCTCTATGATATTCTAGTCCCGCTAGTGAAAAATAAAAAAATAAAAGAGAACAGATCAGTACTACCCCAGCAAAAAAGTGATTTTCCTTGTTGTTCAAAGTGGGGAGGGGTGTGAGTTTCCGGTGCGGGCTTTTCGACAATGACGATTCTAATTACGTACTTCAGAAGATGAGAAACCCTGTTGGGAGACAGGCATTAAAAAGAAAAACAGATCCGTAACACCTCCTACATAAAAAGAATTGCCAGACTGGAATTCTTCATCCGAAGAACGTGTCCTAACCATATCAACTTCTCTCAGTATAGCCTTTCTTAAGCGGACTTTTTTAAACAAAAAATATCTTTCGAAAATGATACTTTGAGGGAGAAAATCCAATCGAAATTATCTTCTGCAAAAAGATAAGCCAAGTGCCAATTATATAGGTACTATGTAGTAATACCTAGTACTAGAAAAAAAACTTTTACTGTTTATACTTGATCCCTTTCCATGGATCTGAAAGCAATTATATCATCAACAAACTTAAATGAGTTTAAATAAGCTTATTTACGCTTGAATACAAAATTTAAGCGGTTTTTCAACATCTTGGCCTAGTCTGGGTTGTCCAGTCCAAGACAAATCTAATCAATTGAAATAAAGGAATTGTTGACCCCCTATGCTAGTCACACAGAAACAGCCAAAATACTACAACATTAAAAATTCTACCCAAGCCCAATTCTATGTCTGACAAACAGAACGAAGCAATTACATCACGTAGTATAGCCAGTCAGAATTCATATTTTCTGTAAAAAGCCTATCAGCATAAAAACTTGAACAAGCATTCACATCAGAAATGGAACTAATCAAAGTTTTGTTGTTAGAAGGAATGGCAAACCCACTAAGCTGTATCGGACAAAGTGTTTTATTATTTCATTCAGCACCAGATATTATCGTTTCACAGAAATAGGAAATATTCCTTGTACTTAGTTACTACTACTACTACTACTTAATAACAACTCACTGGAGCATCAAGCCACCCGAGGCTAACAAAGCAGTGCACACTCCTTCTCCACATCAATCCATTCGCAGATTTACTCTTTATTCTTACCAAAAAATTCCAATTTCCTTTATTGCGACCTCTTCCTACCCCATTCCGGGACGGCCTGCTTCTCGTTTGGCCCTAGATTGATGGCCAAAAGGACAATCTATGGCAATCTATCATCCTTCATCCACAAAACGTGTCCTAGCCATCTCAACTTTTCTCTCATTACAGCCTTTCTTACCCAGGACTTTCTTAACCAGGAATTATCGTTTGAAACGGAACTCCGAGGGATAAAATTCTATCTTCTATATATAAATTCTATCTTACGTAAATTTTGACAGAATTAATTACCTCGTTGAAGAGAAGTTCTCTTCTTTGTTGACGTCTCAAGTCCATTTTCTTCACTGCAACTTGACGGCCAAGACTCCTATCATTCGCAATGCAAACAATACCTGTTGAACCTTCCCCAATTTTCATAAAATTATCTAAATTATTACGAGGATCTCCTGGGTTTACAACCATTTGAAGTGTAGCTCGGAACTGTAAACAAAGATGAGTTACAGTAAATGGAAAATAAAATGGGAGGACGAGTTGTATTATTTACGCCTTACCGAAAACAAAATTCAAAGCTTCACTTTGGTTATAGTTTTGAAAAATTCGAAACACCTCGAACTGCAAGCAGTTCTTTTTTTATATATAGAATACAATATTTTAAACAAAAAAGTCTGGCTTCATTAGCCTGATCTACAGTACATGAAAGTGAAAAATACTGAATGTTTTAAGAAAATAGAAAGAAAAGTATTACCGTAAATATGACTTTTCATCTTTTTTGAAAAGATTTCATAATTTAACCTATATTCAACTTGTTCTTTGGGTGTGACCCTACAGTAAGAAAAAGGTATTAGTGCTCTGGTGGGGAGTATTTCTGTTTATTATTATTTTTCTTATTATTCACTTTTTCCTTACTTTGTACAGTGAATTTAAAGCTGACGGTGCAGAAAGGAAATTACTAATTTTTCTCTTTATATTATCTCCAACCGCTTGGTTTTGGGTAAACCTGAAAGATTTCAGTTATTGATATACGGATCTTCATTTTCATAGTTTCAATCTACCTGACCTCGAGAAAAAAATTGCTTAACTTAAAACAACATTACCAAGTAAAAACAACTTGTCGCAAAAACTTGTCGCTTGTGCGACAAGCTTCAAAGCTTACCGTATTTGGTATTAATAATAATAATAATAATAAACATTTTAATTACCTACCAATTTTTTTTTATCACATCAACTGAATGTAATAAAAATCAACTTCAGCCAATTTATGGTCAAATTATTGTTTTTTCTTCTTCTTCTTAAAGTAACTTATGATCTATTGTATTCAAAAGCTAAATATTTGACATTTTTAAGGGGTTTGGGGTTGCACGAGAAAAAAATTATGAGTTGTATTTTCCAGATTATTATGTATCTAATCATTTATTTGTCTGACACTCCTAGCATTAGTTCAACATTTTTATTTCATTGCAAGGATCACAATCATGGGAAGGGATGAGCTTACAGAGAGGATCCCTCCCTCTCCCACCTGGTGACAGGCAATCAAAGAATATACGTCCTAAATACTGCAAACAAAAATTTGTTACTTCATTGATTTTAATTTTAGCTTTTTAAAAACTATGGAAAAGTGGAAAAAAGTTACAAGCCTACTAATTCGAACAATCGCATTTGTATTTTATATGACAGTTATTACCCTTTTTTTCCAAAAAGCTAAGTAAAAAGTAGAGCATACTAAAATTCATTCCACACTGCCACCTTCCCCTCCCTTGGCAAAAATTTGCACTTTGTCCCATTTAGAGCAGATAAACAGCAGGACCAGGATCATTAGAATTATTTTGTGAAGTTTTCTAAAAGAAAGTATTCATTCACATAATATTTTAGTATTATTTTCTACAAGCTAAACATAAAATTATACAAACGAGCACTATTGTACCAATGACTTTGAAAATGAAATTTGATTGTTTGAATTGTTTAATTAGAAATTTACACAACCATACATATATTTAAAAATTAGAAAAAAACAGAGAATTAAATTTTAATGAAAAAGACCTCCATATGCGGTTATGTAGTTTTTGGTAGTCACAGGCACCAAAATCTATAAAAGAAACGTGGATGAAAAATCAGCACTAAATAAGCTAAGCTTAAAACATACGACAACAATAGCTTATGAAGATGTAGCCTTTCTTTGAAGGTGTATTTGTGTTTGGGAATCAAAAGGCTGCCAAAGCTTGAATTTTTACGGACGAAAAGGGTTGCCAAATTTAACTAATTAGTTTTGCTTATTCATTTTAGCGCCTTCAGGAAGGGTGTGCAAAAGCACAGGATGGCTGGCCCTCATCCCCCCGTTGCACCTCCTGGGTGAAGGGCCCTGAGACGAAATCAGCACTGCCGGTTCGGACCTTAAGGGTGGCATCGCATCCTTTACCTTTTTTTATTTTAACGCCTCAACCTAGCAACACTGAGAAAAACATAGTACTGCCTAAAAAATGTTGTTATATTGAAACAACAAAAGAAAAATGATAAAATGTCGCTGTTTTTAGGTATGAACAGACGCAGGATGAGCCCAGAAGGTAAGGAAAGTTTACTTTTCATGTCCTTGGGATTAAGAAAGCCAAAAGTTTTTTTCGACTGAACTAATAGTATCACTAAAAATGGCTGAAATAAAACAGAGGAAAGAAACCTGTTCATGGGTGAGTCTATGTTGATCCTGGCCCTTTTCTTGTCTTCCACAACTTTCATCACTCTCAATTGGGGATGGAACTTTATTCTGGTTTTGGTCAGTACCTTGAGAACCAGAGGAGCCACCACTTTGGGCGCCAGGACTTGGCCCAGGAGGTTGCGTCTTGATTGGTGGGTTCTGAGTATGAAGTGTTGCACCGGGTTTAGGTGGAAGCTGGTGAACAGGCGGAGGTTCACTAGTTACCTGCAAACCAAATAAAAAGAGATGTAAGAACAAAATTGCGAGTAGAACTATTACGGAATGCTTTTTGAATATTTGTGTCCAAACGTGACCTGAGTATGGGACATAATAACGGAAGAATTAATTATAAAAAAAATTATAGACAAATAGACTAAATAAAGCATTTTTGTTCAAACGTGACATGAGTATAGGACATAATAACGGAAAAAATAATTATGAAATAAAATTATAGACAAATAGATAAAAAAATTATCCCCCAAAAGTATTTTTGGGAGATTTTTTTGGCTGTTCGTTTTTTCTCTAAGTAATTTCAAAATACAAGCTCTTTTATAGTGGTATTTAAATACAAAACATTTAACACAAAAAAAGAAAGGAGAATGAAAATAAATGAAAATCGAAAAGGGGAAATCTTTCAGGTGTAATTCGAAACTATGCTGGGCTCTATTATTATTCCAAATGGCAATATTTTTTATCAGAGTTTTTTTCAAAAAGGAGTTTTTAATTTTTGGTTACTTCGGGCCATGGTTTGTTCTTTACTAGGCTATCTCGTCTGGGACAACCACACTATTACAAGGATTGCTGTAGGGACAATTTTACGCACAATAAAACAGGAACGTAGGAAAAAAAGAAAACAAAGCAAGAAGGTAAATAGTACTGTATTATATGTCGTTTTTTGCAGAACAATGACTATCCTTCTATCAGACTCCAAAGCTTAAGACACATAGATCTCACAAGAAACAGTGCTTGTGAGGTATCATGAAAGCTTTCCTTTAGCTCCTCAAAGGTTGCCACAGAGGAGGGGACATACCCCAGAGAGCGCAAAATCAAATAGCGTTTTTATTTCCAACATGAATACATTTTAATGCTCCCAGAAGAGTTATATCTTTGATTAATGAATCTTGACTAAAATTTGAAAATAATCCCGATGTTTCAAAAGAAAATCAACGCGTTTAAAGCGTATTTTGAGGATATATGCTATGATATCGATGATTTTACTTCTATCTTATCGTAAAAAAAAAAAAAAAAAAAAAAAAAAAAAAATCTAAAGAAAATCCGATGAGAGAACTACATAGAAACCAGAAAAAAAGCTTCTCCTTTATCCTTTATCTAAAAATCGACGTTTGTCCCTTTTAAAAGGTTTAATTCAGTTACCTTAATTTGTGGCTTTTTAAAGCACGGTGAAAACTTTGAAAAAATACTACAGGTAAAGGGGTACGAGATCGTATGAGACTTAATTGGGTAAAAACATAAACAAAAGTTCAGAAACCCTGCTTTCATTTGAGTTTAGAAAGCCATCCAGATAACTATAGATTAAGAAGGAAAACTTTGATTACATATTGATAGATCCTTTTACTATAGGCATGTGTCAAGGCTTTAGAATATTGTGTAAACAATCACTTTCTGGGGAAAACCTTCCTTTATACAACTGGTAGATGTTCGTATCTCCAAACCATTCACAATTGTAAAGATAATTACGTGATGTTATTAACTAAATTGTATTTCTCCCGTATATTCTTACAATCGAATTCAGCTCGTTTTCTGATTGTTAGAACGGGTATTTACTTCTGTTTTATGCCTGGAGCCAAGAGGAAAGGGGGCAATGCATACCACCAATACCTCAAAAGATGACAAAATTCTCGCCATCAGTAGGCTAAAATTCATCACGTTGTCAATACTTTCAAAGGTGAAGAATTTTCTACCGTCAGTAGCTTAAAATACCGTCATACTGTCAGCAACGAATTTTTCTTACCCTCAGTACCTTAAAAGGTGCCGAATTTCCTCCCTCCAGTAGCTTAAAAGGCGACAAATCTTTTGCCGTTAGTAGCTTGAAACATTATTATAGGGTCAGTAATTTAAAAGCCGAAGAATTTTTTGCCGTCAGTAGCTAAAAAGATGATGAATTTACCGATAGTAGCGTACAATACGATCATGCAATCAGTAGCTACGAAGAGACGAAGAACGTGTTACGTTGCATTTTAAGTACCCACTGTTTTGTCTCAAACCAAGGGGATGTAAAAAGCGACGGGATAAAAAGACAAGGGGATGTAAAGGGGATGTAAAAAAGACCACACTGCCTTTCTACATCAAACAAACACAACTAAGAAACAATAGGGAAATTTTCTCATGACAGTGGGATTCAATTCAGTGAATATTTCGGCCTTATGTCCAAAGCATAGAACTAGAAATATATATATATATATATGCATTCTGGTACTGTACTTGGACATAGGTTCCGAAATATTCACTTAATTAAATTCCTCTGTCTTGAGAAAAATCCGCTATTGTTTCTAAGGTGTGTTTGATTGAGCAAGGGGATGGAGTTGAAAATTCTGAATTTTTTTAGGGAAGGGGGAATGATGATAAGGGAGCTATAGTTTTTCGTTAGAAAAAAAGGACAACATATTATAACTCCATATCCCCTTTCTCCATCCCCGTTCATTAAAGTTTACGATAATATAACATGATTCAATCAATTTGGCCTTTAAGACCGGAATCGTGAACAACCTAAGAGCTCGTATGGTACTTGTGACGAGGTCGGAAGAGACAAGAGCCCATATGGCAAGAGCTCTAGCAAAATTCCAAGAATCAATAGATTGATTTAAAAGGAAAATCAGAGGCTTAACGCCGGTCGGGATTTAAAATAAGAGCTCTGAGACACAAGGTCCTTCTAAATATCAAAATTCATTAAGATCCGATCACCCACTCGTAAGTTAAAAATACCTCATTTTTTCTAACTTTTCCTCTCCTTTCATCCCCCCAGATGGTCAAATCGGGGAAAACAGCTTTTTTTAAATATCAATTTGTGCAGCTCCCTGACAAGTCTACCAATTTTCATCGTCCTAGTACATCCAGAAGAATCAAACTCGCCAAAGCACTGGACCCCCCTAACTCCCCCAAAGAGAGTGGATCCAGTCCAGTTACGTCAATCACGTATCTACGACATATGCTTATTTTACCCACCAAGTAAATTTTTTCCAAAGATTCTGGTTTCCTCCTCCAACTCCCCCAGTGTCACCAGATCTGGTTGGGATTTAAAATAAGAGCTCTGAGACATAGGTTCCTTTTAAATATCAAATTTCATTAAGACCTGGTCACCCATTCTTAAGTTAAAAATACCTCAATTTTTCTAATGTTTCTGAATTAACACCCCCCCCAAACTTCCCCAAAGAGAGCAGATCCATTCCAATTATGTCAATCATGTATCTAGAGCTTGTGCTTATTCTTCCCAATAAGTTTCATCCCGATCTCTCCACTCTAAGCGTTTTCTAAGATATTCGGTTTCCAAGATTTCTGTTTCCCTCCTCCAACTCCCTATGTCCCCGGATCCGACTCGAAATGAAAATGAAGCATCTGAGATATAAGATATTTCTATATATCAAGCTTCACTAAGACCCGATTACCCATTCGTAAGATAAAGATCCCTCAATTTTCACATTTTCCCCCTCAAACTCCCCCCAATGTCACTGGATCTGGTCGAGATTTAAAATGCGAGCTTTGAAGCACAAGGTCTTTCTAAATATCAAATCGCATTAGGATCTGATTACCCGTTCGTAAGCTACAAATACCTCGTTTTTTCTAATTTTTCCGAATTACCTCCTCCCCCCAGCTCCCCAAAAGAGAGCGGATCTGGTCCGGTTTTGTCAGTCAAGTATCTTGGACTTGTGCTGATTCTTCCCACCAAGTTTCATCCTGATCTTTCCACTCTAAGCCTTTTCCAAGATTTTCAGTCCCCCCCAACTGCCCCCAATGATATTGGATCTGGTCGGGATTTAAAATAAGAGATCTGAGTCACGAGGCCCTTCTAACTATGAAATTTTATTAAGATCCGATCATTCCTTTGTAGGTTAAATATACCTCATTTTTTTCTAATTTTTCAGAATTAACCCTCCCCCCAACTCCCCCAAAGAGAGTGGATCCATTCCGGTTATGTCAATCACGTATCTAGGACTTGTGCTTAGTTTTTATACCAAGTTTCATCCCGATCCCTCCACTCTAAGCATTTTCCAAGATTTTAGGTTTCCGGTCAGGAAGTTACCGGATCCGGTCGAGATTTAAAATAAGAGCTCAGAGACACGATGTTCTTCTAAATATCAAATTTCATTAAGATCCAATCACCCGTTCGTAAGTTAAAAATACTTCATTTTTTTCTAATTTTCCAAATTAACCGTCCCCCCAATCTCCCCCAGATGGTCGAATCGGGGAAACGACTATTTCTAATTTATTCTGGTCTGGTCCCTGATAAGCCTGCCAAATTTCTAAGTCCTAGCTTATCTGGAAGTGCCTAGACTAGCAAAACCGGGACAGACAGACCGACAGAATTTGAGATCGCTATATGTCACTTGGTGCCATAAAAACCCCGTGGCAGTTCATGTATTGAAGAAAATGGTGGAGAAAATAGATGACCGGAGCTTCCTGGAATCATATAAAATGTTAATTCGGAAAATCTTTGAAAATTGTATTAAACAGGTTCTATTGCTTTTTCATAACGTTAATGAAGGTTTATCCACAAAGAAACACGACGATAATTGGATTCAAGTGAATATATATAAAAAATATCATAAAACCCTGCTTAATTAATAGCATTGTGTTGTCCAATTGATATATTTTCATAGAATACTTAATGCTGTTCCTACAATGAGGGAAGCATTCCTCCCTCAAAATCAACCCAAGAAACATCTAAAAATATTGGGCTGAATTCAGCTTCTTCCATTGTATTAAACCTATCATATCCCCTAGAGAAAATTTCATGGGACCTATTTCCTCCTTAAATTTTGGCTTGGAGCCCTATTGCGCAAAGCTGTACCTCTGTCATTCATTATTCCAAAGATAACACTGTAGAAACAATAAAAGTAATCTAAAATCTAAAAAAAAAAAAAAAAAAAAAACAAAAAAAAAAAACAAAAAAACATACATGCAGCGTCAGATTCAACCTAGTAAAAAATGAACCCTAGCCCAAAGTAACTAAAAACTTAAAGCACTTTTTAATAAAAACTATCAAGTGAGGAAGAATTAGCATTCGAAGCTGTTCAGGAAGTGCTATTTCAGCTAATGTTAATAGTTAAACTTCTTTGCAAAAACAAACTTTATAGGGATTTGAACAGCTTGAAACACCTTGGAAATGGCATCGGATCGAAATGAAAAACTACATCACTGGAATCAGCATCACTGAAAACCCCATACAGGAAAATCACACTTTCTTATGAGACTACACATAAAATATAAAATAGTCATGCTTACTCTCAGTTCTGGTTGAGGCGGAGGAAGGTGTCCATGAGGAGGTACTGGAGGCGGTCCAACTTCTCTATTTAGGCTATACTGGCTAGAATGATGCTGGATACCAGGTGTTACACTTGGTGCTCTATTAGGCAAATTTGAGGGAGGTGGATTAGATGGAGGGGGAGGCTGACTTGAACGAATAGGTGCCTGAAAATACCAAGGTATTAAATTGCAATCTTATTTATACTTACAATGGAACCAAGAAAAATAATATAGTCTATCAGCGTAAATTGTACTAAAAATGTAAATACACAAGAAACTCTTTGATAGTTTTAACAAGGAGAAATTTTGATGATAGAAAAGTCGAGCTAAACAAACTAAAGTGAAAAGTAAAGTAAACAAATGTAAAAATATCAATAACATCTTTTTTAGTTTCTCCCCTAACAAATTTTTTTAAAAGCTATGGTAAATAGAACAAAGAGCAATAGCAATTATGCACGATAATTTTTTTTACAGCAAAATTATTATATGTTCAATTAGAATTAATTAGTGGTATAATATTTAACTATGTGGCATTCTACCCTATGATACCACAGTGGATTGATGCTCTGAATGGCAATACAGAGCCCAAGGTCTGATGCCCGCTGCAACAAGGCTGGACGACATGCCTGCTACTTGTCCCTGTAAAAAACACCCAGGAACTGAAATGTTGATTCAACGCCCTCTAGGGTATCTACCTATACGGTAGATACGGACCTTTATCATCTTTTATATCATATTATTCCCCATTTACTACATACCATTATGTCGTATTTTCAAGCAACGCTGCTTCGATAAACAAGACAGGTCTTATTTTTCACAAGATAGTTAATGGCGACGAGTCCAAAATTATTAATCTTCTAAATAGTAATCCTTTTTTAAACATTTGATTTAAGCTGGTATGTGTAGATTAAACATATGTAAAGGTCCAATCTTTTAACCAATAAATTCTTTGAATTTTTTACAACTAAAAATGGAAGCGGGGGGAGGGGTGGTGAAAGAGTTGTCATTTAATAGCTATTATAAAATATGCCATGAGCACGCCATGCCTTATTTGTAACCTTAAAAACTTTAATTTTTCCCGGTAGCCAGAGAATACATCTTTTAAGCCTTTATGAAGTTAGAAGATAGGCATTTATTTTCTTCGTTTTTTTTAACATTCATGTTTTCTTGTAACTATATTATTTTATTTATTTACTTCCCCAACGACCTTTACCATAAAACTTGCGATTAATAATAAAAGGTAGAAGCTATTAGTAAGATTGTCAAGCCAACTAACTGTTCCCTTCTGCTCCTTTAGGTAGAGTGAATGAATGATACTTTATTTACAAACAGACTTTCACAACATTGAAATGCCAAATTTGTCTCTTTTTTTGTCAGGTACATTATAAAAACATATAACGATGCTCTCGACTACCCTGTCATTTAAAAACGCTAACAAACAGACTGGCACATTACAAGAGGGGAAGTAAAATTTTCATTTAATTAGGATTTCAACTAACACTGGCACAAAGCTCCATGTATAACGCTTGGTTCTTGCACTGATAGGATTTAGACCCATTTTTTTTTTTTTGCTTTTGATCGAGGTAAACGGGACTTTGGTGGGCAATAAGGGGCTGGGAGAAGATCTACCAAGGTTGGGAGGCGGAGTTCCTTGAGGAGGATAATATGAGGCACTTTGCCCCGACCGTAAATAATTCTCAGGGCTCTCTTCCGAATAATTTCTAGCCTATCGGACTGATCCACCATAAGGCCGAAATTCCATTCCAGGCATGCATACTTAAGCAGTGGACGAATAAAAGATATGTAAAGGCGGAGGATATATACTTTTGGACATGGAAATTTAGCAAATAGCTTAAGAAGAAACAGAGAGGCACTAGCCTATACATATCTAGCCTTTAGGTATAAAATCCATTTGTCCACAATCTTGTACTCATTCATTAACACTTCCTTTGTACACTAGAGCTTACTTGTCTTCTTTGAAAATGTGGTCTCATTGAGAGGCTTAGTGATAGAATACTAAGCCTCAAACGAAAAATATCTGTTTAAACAAATTTTAGTAATAATCATTCGTTTGTGAAAAAGAAGAGAATTTTTTACATTAAGACAAAGATAGCATAAGGTATGCTGGCACTTTGGTATCAAGTCAGGATAGGATAAACCACCCCGCAGAAGCTCTTCCGATCATCCCTCATAATTCAAAAAGCGTCATGCGCAAGTATCCACAATCTTATATACTAAAATAGAGTTTTATTAATCACCTTACACAATACAAGTTTAAAATAATTAATTTCAATTTAAATTGTTTGCTCATTGCATTATATTTGGTGTTATTTCTACTCTTATTCTTAGACTTTGTTTTTCCGTTTTTTTTTTAACAACAGGCCCCCAAAATTTTTCAAGGCCTTATTTTTGCTCATCTGTAAAATCTTATAACATTATGTTTAATTTTGATTTCCGCGGTGATTATGTCAACTATGACCTATTTGGGATATTATCACTTCAAGCATTATATCGGCCTTGGAGTGCTACTTCAATCACTTAGGGGGTCTATAATTTACATTGATAAATTTCTCAAGTCTAAACACTGTGGTGACCTACGACACAGTTACAGATTTTTTTTTTTTCCTCTTAAAATAAGCTATGAAAGCGCATTTTAAGTTTAAATTCATTCAGTCTTAAACTGACGTCAATATTCTGTAGCTAAAATTAAGATGAGTTCTTTTCTTTAAATAAGATATCAATTTTGGCATCTTAACACGACCAAATTAAATTAATGGCATAGTAACAAAAAATATCAGTCATGGCAACAGTCAGTAATTTTTTCCCACAACACTGCCATGACACTCATATTCTAAAAAAAAATACCATACACTGTCAATTTAGTCACCCTTTTTTGTCGATAAGGTACAAAATAAATCCCACCATAAATGACATAGGTTATACCAGAGAGACCCCACTACAGAAGCTCTCCATGCAACCCCCAAAATTTAAAAAGAACTCGACTATCTACTGTCACTTCCTATAACTTCCTTTTCTTGGTGAAAACCATTGCAATTGCTTTTTTTCAGGAAAGCAGTGGACAACCACTGGCAAGGTTTACCCCAATTCGTTCCAGAATTTGTTAAATATATGAACACTGCCTCAAAGCCCCACCTTCCTTTTCCTCCTTTAGCTATCACTTGGTTCTATGATTCATAGTCCTTTTGTTAACTGTTTTGTTTTATACCAGTTTTAATGTTATTTAACATTTTGTTTTCTATGTTTGACCCCTATTTTTAGTTTTATGATGTTTTTTGCATATTACATATATTTTCTATTTGTTTATTTTTTTACACCAAAATGCATAAGAAGGGTAGACAGAACTAGAACTAGCCCGGAAATTTATTAAATATATAATCAATACTTTTTTAAAGTGCCTTGTTTTATACTAGCTTCAATAATAATTAAGATTTTGTTTTTATGTTTAAGCCCTATTTTTAGTTTTATGGCTTTAGTTATTCACATAATAAAGCTTTTTTTGCGAAAAAAGGGTACACCACTCAAATATATGTTAATATTTGTTCCGAAAATAAAATGCAACTGCTCCTAATATTTAAACAAATCAACTTAAATAGAAAGAAAGCCTCAAATCAAAGTTGGTATAGGGATACAAATAAGTGTAGGGATTTTTTGAGTTACCATGTTCGCTTACAAAAATACACATTCAATTTTCTCAGGCACATAATAAACATTTCCCGAGGTGCGACACCCCTCGTCAAGCCCACACAAATGGAATTCTGACATTGTGCCTAAATCAAATGAATAAATAAAAAGAAAGTAATCAAATTACAGTTTGGAACATATTCCCATTAGCGTAATGCTGTTGTTCTGGTATGTGGTTTCTAACAGGAGAAGGTATCCTCTGTCTAGGGTCAGGAATGCGTTTATCTGACTGTGATTGTCTTGTTTCAGCGAATCTGTCATTATAGGAGTTTTTATACATAACGTTGCCCTGAAACAGAAGATAAAAATACAACAAGACATAATCCAATCAAAAAAAAAAAAAATAGACAGAACATTAAAGAATATATAACCAGAAGAATTAAGGAATTAAAAATTAGGTAAACAACAAGGGCACAATAAATACATAAGACAAGAGATAGTTAAACTACAGAATGCAATCAAAACTACAGCTTATTATTTAGGGTAAAAGATAGGGTATTAGGGTTATTTAGGGCAAGCAGAAATTGGCGAATATATGAACATTGCAGTAGCTTCAATTCCCAAAAACTGACGGGGGAGGGGGGCAAATGTATTTTCACTATCTATGGAGTGTATGGTCATTTTTTAAGTTTGTTCAATGAAAATACTAAAAGAGGACATTTTTTAATGAAAATCTTCCCAAAATAGGTATATTCCCAAATATACGGGGACACTGCCCCCTGCCCTTATTGACAGGATTGAATCATCACAAAATCTCGTCATCTGTTTTGATAATGCTCTATGTTAAGTATGTTAGTCTCAGTCCAATTCAAAAGTTGTAAATTAAAAAGAAACACAATTAAATCTTTTATGCTGGATCATATTTTGAAATACTTTCTGATCATAATCATTATTGCCACGAATGGCCTCACTAGACTGAGGCGAAGCTCAGGCTGCAAGGGTCCGGTGCTTTAGCACACCCTTCCCCAGATTAACACCAGATATACCAATGCATCTAACCAGTATCTGGTTCTGGCCGGACATCCTTCTACTAGAAGAATGCCTTTTTGTTTCCAAGGCCATCTCCCATTTCTGGTAAATCGAAAAATCAGCTCTTACAACTGGAGTAAAATGAATACAAAAAAATTGCAATTCCTACAATGGTTTCAATAACAATTTGTAGAATATCAAAAGATCCACTTATTAATTGAAACTTTTAGAGCTACTTATCATCAGTATTTCCGGGCCAACCTAAAATCGATGGAATAGGGTTTGTGCCAGGGTATTAGTGAGGCACAAAAATTATATGGATGGATATTCTTTGATCCCACTTCCTACGGCTATACTGAAAGGAAGGTTGAAATACACATTAAAAGAAATTAATGTGTTAAATTAATGTGAGAAAATAATGTGTAATGTATTAAAGTCTTGCAATAATATGTGGAATATTTTATAACGTAAACTTCAAAGTTGTGACAATTGTGATGGATCGTTGATAAAGGATTCCGGATGTGAAGCCGAAACATTCATATTTTTATTACTGAAGATTTGCTTCTTGCTCCTGTCCACTTTCTTATTTGAAATATTACACTTACTTTTTTATTTTTTTTAATACGAAAGTGGAAAGAAATTGTGGTCTAGGAAACTATTTTTTATCAAAATGTAGTAAGGAGCGACCCGGCTCAATAGTAACCGAAAGGTTAAGGTAAAAAACGAAAGGTCAAGAGTGATCGTATCGACCCAGTGGTCCTAGAATGTCGCGAGAGGGCTCATAATAACGGAAATTAAAAGTACTAGTGCCCTTTTTAAGTGACCAAAAATTGTAGGGAACCTAGGACCCCTCCCACGCTCATTTTTCCCAAAGTAACCGGATCAAAATTCTGAGATAGCCACTTTATTCAGCATAGTCGAAAAACCCAATAAGTATGTCTTTGGGGACGACTTACTCCCTCATAGTCCCCGTGGGATGGGGCTGCAAGTTACAAACTTTGACCAGTGTTTACATATAATAATGGTCATTGGGAGACTACGCTGTCAGAGATTATTTTGGTTGGAGGGGGAGGGCATGAGGGGAGGGGTTTACGCGGGGGAACTTTTCATGGAGAAATTTGTCATGGGGGAAGAGAATTTCCATGAAGGGAGCACAAGATTTTCTAGCATTTTTTTTTAAACAATGAGAAAATAAACATGAAAAAGTTTTTTTCAACTGAAAGTAAGGAGCAGCATTAAAACTTAAAACGAACAGAAATTATTATGCATATGAGGGGTTCACCTCCTAATAACTCGCTCTTTACGCTAAAGTAATTTTATTAATTTCAACTATCTATTCTAGGGCCTTGTGTGATTCAGGGGTCATTCTTAAGGAATTGGGACAAAATTTAAGCTTTAGTATAAAGAGCGAGGCATTGACGAGGGGGCGAACCCTCTCATATACGTAATAAAAACATACGAATATAGAAGTTTGTTACGTAAGTTAATTCGTAAGTCACGTATATTTTTACTAGTAAAAACGCTCGTAAAAAAATAAAAGTTCTATTTACCTTTTTAAGTAGCCAAAAAATTGGAGGGTAACTAGGCCTATTCCCCTGCTCGTTTTTTTCTCAAAATCGTCCGATCAAAACTATGAGAAAGCCATTTAGCCATAGAAATAAATTAATATGCAAATTTCGTTTTAATTATTCATGTGCGGTGAGCCAAAATCAAAACATGCATTAATTCAAAAACGTTCAGAAATCAAATAAAAAACAAGTGTTTTTAACTGAAAGTAAGGAGCGACATTAAAACTTTAAAACGAATAGAAATAATTCCGTATATAAAAGGGACTGTTCCCTCCTCAACGCCCCGTTCTTTACGCTAAAGTTTTTTAATGTTTTGAAAAGTAGAATTGAGAGAAAGGGTCAAACTTTAGCGTAAAGAGCGGGGCGTTGAGGAGGGAACAGTCCCTTTCATATACGGAGTAATTTCTGTTCGTTTTAAGTTTTAATGTCGCTCCTTACTTTCGGATAAAATACTTGTTTTTTTTATCTAATTATTGACAAGATCGGACGGTCCCGTTTGATAATGACTGGAACTAAAGGAAGAATTTTTTTATGAGAGACAAGGGCATGGTTTGATTTTAAAAACTAACGGGAATAACCAAATATTTGCGGGGCCCCTGCCCTTTGAAGTCCCCTCTCCACTTAAAATTTAGTACATTCTTCATTGAGAGTGTCAATAGTATATAATAAAATGTCAATCTTTGGTGTATGAGTTAGGAGGAGGGTTGTCTCCCATATATTGGGCATCTACTAATCATCTTAATTTTAAACGTCGCTTTAGTAAAAAAAAATGCTACTATAAGAACCAGCCTTCCTTCGCTTTTGTTTCTTTAATACGACTTGTTTGGAAACAAATTTTCCTTTTTGTCTGGATTTGAAAAAAAGACCTAATTATAAGAAAAATTATTTATATTATTATATTATTATATTTATTTATATTAGTTTTAATTCCCTTGCCACGGCCAGGAATCGAACCACAGCACCCGTGATTTCCAGGCGCCGCTTTATCCACTCAGCCACGACAAGGTATTAATAAACTTTTTTAAGTGACTAGTTTTTATTAATAACAACTTCGTAGTGCAAAATTTAACATTATAGAACCTTTTTTGGGCGTAACCAGCAGCTGAATTATAGTTTGAAGGGGAAATGAGAAAGTAAAATTTAATAAAAATATCATTATAACTTTCTCTGGCGGTTTGCTCCTTTCTGTAAATAGGATATTTCTGTAAAATAAAATTGTAATGACAGATTTTTTTTTTAGATAGGACGGGTTACAATTAAGCAACATTTAGATGCAAGTCTTGATAGACTTAGAGGTAAATTTGTAGTTTATAACATAGTTTAGCTACGATGAAAGTGAATATATAACTTGACGCCCTTTTTTACGCTCTTTAATAATCCAGTAACTGATTCAGAGGAAAATTACATTGTAAGCCCTTAAAGAGCTCTAAACAGCACATGGTACCCAAAAGTTCAAAAACATGTTTCTAAAAAAAACAGCCTAGTGAGAAAAAATTGCATTTATAGCTGATTGAGGAATGGTAATCGTTATTTTCCTTAGCCTTGATAGTAAAATGTTATTTTGACAACAAATTTGAAGGAATTTTTAAAGAGCTAGAGACTCCACAAAAAATGATGGACGTTTTGCTCTGACCTCTTTTTCAAATGAGAATTTTTTTCTCACAAGACAGTTTTTTTTATAAACGTGTTTCTAAACTTTTCGTTACTATGGACTGATTTACCTTTTGGGGCCCAGTTAAGGGCTGAAAATACAATTTACTACAGAGAAAATTATCGAAGTACGACAGAGCATAAGAAAAGGCATCATGTAGTGTGGTCACTTTCATCCTAGCCAAACTATTCTGAAAAACTACAAATTTACCATCTTAGATATGGCAATTTTCTTTCAAATGAGCATTTAAAGAACTCTCTATGATTTTCTGGCGCCTTGCTAGCAGCGAGGGAAATAATTTCTATGATAGGTTGCACTTTTACTCCAAACTCACTCACTAAAGTGTCAAACAAAACTATGTTACTCGTTACGATAACGACAATGACCATTGCATGGTTCTAAAACGGCCGAAATATCGCCAAGTATGGTTCTAAAACGTGAACACTTAAAAAAGCAGAGGAAGATTTGTTAAACATTTTCCAAAGGAATTATCAAAGGATAGTCTTAGTCACCTGTTTGACTGTTCGTGTGTCAAAAAACAAGTTTCACGAAATGATATGGTTCGATCCCACTTTCCAGGGCTATAATGAAAGGAAGGGTGGAATGGCTAAGACAGGTTTAACGGATGGAGAATGACACATTGCCAAAGATTGCACTTTTTGGCCACTCACCTTGGGCCAAACTTAAATCAGATTGCGCCCAATTGGGGTCCAAAGAGTTTATGGTACTTCAATGAAAAGTACTTTGAAGTACTTTAAAGTACTTCAAGGAAATCAGACCTTCGTGGCAGTGGTGAACCACTGAAGTTTTAAAGAGATCGGGGTGGAAGAGGAGCGTGCGCAACTATTGCCCCAGGCCAATTGGTGCAGCGGTTATTAGGAGGAGTAGTAGTATTTTGAAGCTGTCGTTCAACTTCTTTTCAAATGATGCGTTTTCTAGTCTCTTCAGATAATAAATATTAGTTTAGGTCTGCTTTAAATATACAACTTCTTCCAACAAAACAGATAGATCCAATTTTAATCCTTAAATATCAAATAGTTTCGAACAGTTATTAATCGCAATTTGTTCAGGAAATCTCTTTTCAGTGATACCGTTACAATTATGCAAAACTGTTTAAAGAAGCATTTATATTTAAATTCTTCTTAATTTCCCCTCCTCATCTCAAACCCTCTCCCCTTCTTCTTCGCTCGCTGAGACTTTATTTCTCTTACGTGTTGTGATATATTCTAATTGGCATTCCTTATATTCTAAATCCCTGTCGTGCGTTTCACAGGCATTTGGACTTTAGAATGGCTAAACAAGTCTATTTGCCAGTTTTGTTTTACCAAAAAATATCTTGTTCTTGTCTTGGCTAGTCAGGCACGTTTATTATTCTTATAGGTGAATCATTTTAGGAATTACATTTCGTGTCCTGAGCTCCGCGTGTCTGAGCCATTCCATTAGCAACAGATGGTTCCCAACACTTACTGTAATCTATCTCTACCGAAAGTCAAGATATAATTCATCAATAAATAGAATAGCACTGCTAGGTTTCCAAACAACGTGAAGCCTTCTACTATTGTAAGATGTGAGGCAGATCTTGAATACCTCTATAGAGGTTATCTGCCACAGATCCTCCTTAGAATTTTCCTCAGACGAGAATATTTGACAAAGATATTTTCAGAAAAACTCCAACTGTAACAAAGGAACTAGATAAAGTTCATGAACAGAGCTCCCAACAATCTCCGATTCCACATACATGAATAATACGTGAAGCCATCTATACAATACTCATAAATTCTTTTATCAAAACAAAATCAAAACTAAACTCTCTCTTGTTCAACCTTCTAACCTGACTTCTCTGGAGGCTGTCCTACCCAGAATTTAAGGGAGCATTTTTCTTTAAAATTTGAAAGGTTTAATTTTTATTTGAAGATTTAACTTAAAATTTTCTCAAAAGCCTAACTTTTCACCTTTTCGAAAAACAAAAAAAAAGTGGTCTGGAGATTCATTTTGTTCATGATTCCTAGAGTCTGATGCCTAAGATCGTTTGAAGCTGCATTAATTTTCCTACTCTAAAAATTTCCAAAGCAGAAAAATTTCCAAAAATTTGCCCAAAGCAGCTGGAGGTATTATGTACTTGCCAGATGAACTGATAATACTATGCTTGGTCGATTTATATTTTATAATATTAACTTATGATATTAAATAATTGATTAATTGAGTAAAACATAAAAAGTCATCCACTAAGTGTTTTTTTTTACCTGGATCTTCGACATCTTCACCTTTTCTCCCTCAAATTGAGGAAATCCACGGTTTGAACACAAATACCCCTTTATATAATGAACGAATGGGAAGAGTTGAGTGAGTTGCAAGAGGAAGAGTATGGGGAGTGTACATTTAATGAAAAATCGCTGGTAGGTAAAATGAGGGGTGAGTATTTCATAAGTATTGAAAGATTATGACCACTTCTCAGGCTAGTAATGGAGCACAGGAGTATACTTTCTAATTTGTGCAATATTTTTGTTTAGGTAGCGTGATTTAATGAGAATTGAAATAGTCATTTTGTGGTGCCATAGCCCAAGGGCTTTCAAAGCAATAATTTATTATTCATATCAAATTCATACGAAAGTATGAAAACTAGTGAAACCAGGAGAGGGGTGGGCCCATTCTCTTGTCATGAGGGATGTCTTAGGTGGGCTGGAGATATTTAATTAATCAAGCAATTCATTCATACTGAAAAAAAATTTTCAAAGCCACTAGACAATTATTTAACCCATGAAGCTTGGCTTGTCAATATCAATAATCTTGTTCGTATAATAAATGGCAAAACAAGTCGCAAGGCTTAAACGCGTTCCCTATTTCCCTCAGAGAAACTCTTCCCCCTCTCATGCAAGCATAAAAGCAACCCCCTTTTTCCTTTTTTTGACGAAACGAATATGAGTTTTAATAGGAATATGTCCTTTATATATCCAAGAGTATCAATATCCCTATTGAAACTCTTATTCGTTTTGTCAAAGAAACGCAGTTTGGTTTGTGAAAAAAAATCCAACGTCGTATATATGAGGATGATAGACCAGGAAAATGTTATAACTATTAATTCAGCAACATTCCGTTTACAATTAGAAGAAGAAGAAGAGTGTGCCAACTTAACTAAGAATTGTAAATTTAGCAACATTTTGTTTACAATTAGATGAAGAAGACTGTGCCAAACCTTATAAACAATTCAACATGAATTTAAGCAAGATTGAGGAATTCAAGACATTGAATGAGCTCAGTTAATGAACTTTTTAAACCAATGAACCAGTAACATTCAGTAATCCAACTTCACAAGCAGTTCACAAGCTTAAAAAGGTTATACAAGAATATATCAAATATTTTCACTAAACTAAATAGCTTCCGATCTTCCCAGAGGCTTAGTCTCTATTATTCATTAGAAACTTCAGGTATATATTTAAGTTTCAACCTTTCAACGCATACCTCCTAGCCTATTGCAGCAACCCAGTAAAGAACAAACCACAGCCCATAGTAATAAAAATTAAAAAAACATTTTAATAAAAACTGGCTAGTGGGAAAAAATTACCGTGTGTAGCTGATTCAGGACTGGTAACTAATATCTCCATTGGTCTTAATAGTAAAATATAATTTCAAAAACATTTACACTATAAATTAATTCTCGATAGTAAATCCAAACAACTTCAATGATTTTTCAATAGTTAATAATCAGATCATGCATTAAGGAGTATTAATCTTAAACACATCTGAGCAAGGTTGCAGTACTTGAATTCACTGTCCATTTTCAGAAAGTAAACAAGTACCCAAAGAAAGGGGGTGTAGGACAATTCCAGCATCAAGTCTCAAAATCCGTTGCATAGTCTCCAATCGACATCTCAGTTACAGGCTATTTTGAAGAATTTAAGAAATGGAATGAAATGGGGAAATACCCTGTTTTCATGATTCTGTATAAAACACAAGAAAAAGTTTTTTTGGCATATTATTGAACACTCCCATCTCTCATTGTCAGGTCCAATTGCGAAACATTGAATTAAAAAACAGGGAAATACCCACTATAAAAAGTGAACACTTATACGAATCCCCCAAACCTACAAGTTTACTCCTTAAAATCCAAGTAACAATAATAGACTAGAAATAAATGATATAGTAAAATACCTCCGTTCCCCATTTATTGTGGTCTTCTACTGGATAAGCTGGTTCCCTAAGATCTGGGGATGGTCCTTGATACTCTAGACTTTCGTTTCCTTCAATAAGCGGCATCATGGGCTTCATTTCTCTACGGGCTTTTGGTGGGGACTGGGACCGAAGCGAGTTACTTCTTGATACGCTAGATGACTTTGGTAAGCCTTGTCCATGAAGCTTAAATTTCTCAGCACCTCGAACAATTATCTATCATTACAAAGAAATAGAAATAAGAATCAATTAAACCTAATTATGCAAAAATCATAAAAGGGAAATTAAAAATAAACCTTGTCCCCATCACATGTGAGATGACTTGGCAAAGGCCTGTTTCTCTCCCATTTATTTCCTTTTTCTGGTTAATGCCCATAAAACAAACAATTGCAAAAGTTAGAAGAGGGGTTTATTCAAGTTGCGTGGATGAACCAACTTAGATATTTACATTTTTTTTTTCATAAATTATAAGCTTTTATCAAAAATTAACAGAAAACCATACATTAAAACCAGCTCACTAGTAAGTCATTTGACCTATGAAACGACGATATGACGCCTTGAAAAATTCCCTATAATTTCTAAACAGTTTACAAACGACAATACTATGTGTATAACATGATTCCTTACTTATTAAAAGTTTCACATGAAAGAAAATAACAATGCTTCGTCCCTTTTAATTTTGTGCACATGGACATGTGGAACCTATTCTGAATCATTATCTCCAGTTTGTGGTAACAAACTGTAGTAAGGAGCAACCCAGCTCAATAGTAAACAAAAGTCTAAAAAACGGAATTTGGATACTAATAGTTACACCAAAAGAATAATACTTTTATGCTGATTTTAAATATATAAGTTTCATCAAGTTTAGTCTTACGCATCACAAGTTACGAGCCTGAGAAAATTTGCCTTATTTTAGAAAATAGAGGGAAACATCCCCTAAGAGTCATAGAATTTTAACGAAAATCTTACCATCAGATTCAGCGTATCAGAGAACCCTACAGTAGAAGTTTCAAGCTCCTATCTACAAAAATGTGGAACTTCATATTTATTGCCAGAAGACCAATCACGGGTGCATGTTTATTTGTTATTGTTTTTTTCCCAGGGGTGATTGTATTGTCCCAGTGGTTCTAGAATGTCGTGAGAGGGCTCATCCTAACGGAAATGAAAAGTTCTAGTGCCCTTTTTAAGTGACAAAAAAATTGGAGGGCACCCAGGCCCCCTCCCATGCTCATTTTTTCCCAAAGTCAACGGATCAAAATTTTGAGATAGCCATTTTGTTCAGCATAGACGAAAAACATAATTACTATGTCTTTGGGGACGACTTACTCCCCCACAGTCTCCAAGGAGGGGCTGCAAGTTTCAAACTTTGACTGGCGTTACATACAGTAATGGTTATTGGGCAGTGCACATACGTTTTCAGGGGGATTTTTGTGGTTGGGGGGAGGGCTGAGGGGAGGGAGCTACGTGGAAAGATCTTTCCTTGGAGGAATTTGTCATAGGAGAAGAGAAATTCCATGAAGGGGGCGCAGGACTTTCTAGCATTATTTAAAAAAAAAACAATGAAAAATAAATATGAAAAAGTTTTTTTCACTGAAAGTAAGGAGCAACATTAAAACTTAAAAAGAACAGAAATTATTCCGTATATAAAAGGGGATGTCCCCTTCTCAACATCCCGCTCTTTACGCCAAAGTTTGACTCTTTGTCAAACTTTGTCAGTTCTGTTTTTTAAAACAATAAAAAATTTTAACATAAAGAGCGAGGCGTTGAGGAAGGGGCAACCCCTTTCATATATGGAATAATTTCTGTTCGTTTTAATTTCACTATATATATATATATATATATATATATATATATATATATATATATATATATATATATATATATATATATATATATATATATATGCGATCAGTCTAGTCACAGGCTTTACCGAGACCAACCAAGAAAAGATATAGCCAAACAATTGACATCTCAGGGTAACTTAAAAAAACAGACATCCAGTGCACAAGACAAAGTTTTTTAGAGGTATAGTTTAGCTTATCCACATTAACTGGTGTCAAGATTATAGACAATTTTAATGTTTAGCCTGTGGCTATGATAGTTATTAGAAAGTTTTCAATACTGGAATAAGTATATTAGGGCATGTATTGGCAAAACGAAAATTACTAGATTTCTTTGGGAAGTGTGTCATTAATCCATGTCTTAGTAGCAGGGAAACTTATCAGACCTTATTATTTGGTTACAAATATTTTTAGAAGGTCTTATAATTCCTTCTAGGAAGGGGTTTATTAGATCTGTCAGACTATATAAAGGGAAAATTGGTCATTCCTCTTTTTGTTGGTCCAGCAAAAAGAGGAGCAGGATTGACCAATTGGTGCAAGAACCCTGTCTAAATCATTTGTAATCATTTCTATGGGAAATTCAGAGAGATGAAAATCAGTTTCAATAGAACCTATACCACAGTTCTCTTTCAGTTAACAGTATCATTGCTTTGACTAATAGGAGTAGAGGTTTCTTTATTTGTTAATAAAGTGAAAGCAGACTTCCTAATTTTGTTTGGAGCTAATGTACCAATTGCATATCTGAGACTTAGATGGACTATTAACCTCAGGAATATGAATATAATTTGAAAATTTTATTTTCCTTCTTATCAGTATAGTACAAGCTTAGTTTACTTCTTATCAGTATTTTAAAGGCTTGGTGTACATAACATTTATGGCTTCAGTACCTTCTGTTTTTTTTCCTATGAAAAATTAAATCTTTTTAATCAAGAATTGTTTAATAGCTATAGAAGTTACAGCTAGTGCTACACATATATATATATATATATATATATATATATATATATATAGATATATATATATATATATATATATATATATATATATATATATATATATATATATATATATATATATATATATATATATATATATATATATATACATATAAAGATATACATTAATATTATAAATGACAAAAAAAGAGATTACCAACCTTTAAGTCAATGATTTCAGTGGGTGTAATTTCTGATGGGTCAACCAGGGGTGCAGGTCTTTTCCCAGAAACTGATGGATTGACAATGCCTTGCCATTGTGGCGGTAGTCCAACAAACTTGCCTTCTCTCCAATCAAACCCAGTGTGTACTCTGTGTTCAAAATTTGATGGGTGAGATATAACAGGCTTTTTCTTCTTTTTTGAAAACATTCCCCAATAAGCCTATAATAGACTTTACTCAACCTAAAATTAAAGGCTTAATGAGGCACTATGAGCAGCATGACACAATACAGCGGCTAGGCAGAATGTTTTAAGTTTAGAAGGGTAAAGAATCCAGCTGGATGAAAGAAAAAAAATGCATAAAGTTCAACTTTTGGTTGAGAAGATTATGGTATTGTGATTTGAAATATCTGTTAGATTTTCAAGGGTATTGAAATCCCATTTCATTCTGAACATGTTCCAGGAAGTTTGTACTTATTTCAGTGTGTCTCCATTAAAATAACTGTATGCCATGTTTCCAGTTCCAGTTCCAAAAATTGTAGGGAGGTATATGGACTAACAACAAGTCCTTTCACCTCTTTGACTTCTTCTTCAGAAAAACTAGCTACTGGAAGCGCTATTCTGCTCCAGTCTGCGAACAATGGATATATACGATTATGAACAATAATAAACTGTTATTGATTGTGGGAAGTGCGAGTACCTGAGCTACCTGTCCCCAGCAGTTTAAGGCACTAGGCCGGCCGGTACCAATACGGCTCTTCCTACTCATTCCCGCTCTCTTCTGCACAATCAAAAACTATGGATAAATTGCGTCCCATTAAAAATTGACTTCTTCAAGCTTTAATCCTTATTAAACAATATTTCTCTTCTTTAAGGTATCAATTGCTGCCTTAAATATCTTACGATCAATTTCCCATGGCAGGTTAGAATCCAGGATAGCTGTATAAGTATTTGGAATCTTAGCCAAGGAGCAGAAACGCTTAAGAGCAACAGTCTCCTCACTCTGAGCCTGGCAATCAAATAAAATATGCTGGATTGTTTCCTCTGTTGAAAAGCAGATTCGGCATAAAGGGGAATGATGTAGCTTCCAATTAAATAACAAGCTATTTAGAAGTAGGGCACCTGATTTCAGTCGGTAATATAGCACTGTATTTAATCTTGTATGAAATGGAGATAACATTAATGTACTGTGATTAACTTTGGATCTTTGCCTGATAATATCTCGTGAATTGAGGTCAGAGGAAGGACTAGGAGATAACATGGAAGCCTTTGCTGCTAGAGAATCAGCCATATCATTATATTTTATACCTTTATGACTAGGAACATGTTGAAAATAAACTTCATTTTCCTTGATCTTAAGATTAAGAAGCTGTCTTCTAATATTATATAAATCTTTGTCATTAGCAATTCTATTAATATTTTGGATCAGTAATAATGCTGATTTAGAGTCAGAGAGACAGAGTATATTTTCAGATTCAATGTTATAATTTATAAGAGCATCCAAGGCCAGGCGGATGGCACATAATTCAGCAGACAGGATAGAAGATCCCAATGGGAGAGGAGAATAAATATTCAAATTCAGGGATGGGATACATGCTCCTGCTCCAGCTCTTTCCCTCTGGACGGATCCATCAGTATATATTTTTCTATAGTTGGGGTAAGCCTTTGAAATGTGTTCAGCCAAAATAGTCTGGATCTCATAATTAGGAATCAAATCTTTACTAATAGAGATAAGTTCTACTTGACAGCTTGGAGGACTCATTTCCCATGGGGGGGACTCAGTAAAGGGATATGCATGAAGCGAATGTTGATCCCAGTTTGGGACCTCCAGTTGAAACTGATTCCATGATGAATGGGCATTGGGACAGACTGACTTCTCAGCAAAGGTGTGTGCATATACAGCATGCTTGGCTCCATAAGCCTGGATTTGCGAGAAATACTTTATCCTTAGACTAGATGCTCTTTCACTTAGGGACATCAATCCCGACAGTGTTCTTAACTTTGACAGAGGAGTATGCTTATGCACACCCAAAGCTATTCGAATAGCAGAATTTTGTAAAGATTCAAGGATTTTGAATGAGGATGGGGGACGAGCTGAAAATATTTGAATCCCATATTCTATATTTGAACGAATATATAATTTGTAAAAATCCAAAATAATCTTTGGGTGACATCCCCACTTACTTCCAGCAAGTCTTTTTAGAATACAAAGTCTCTGAATAATCAGAGATTTCAAAGAATTAATATGTTCATGCCACTGCATTTTAGAATCCATTAATAAACCAAGTAACTTCACTGAATTGCAATATGGGATCTCCCTTGAGAAAATTGTCAGTGGATTAGGAGGATCTAGAGTACCATTAGTAAATATAATGGCTTTAGTTTTACTGATTGATATTGGAAAGCCAAAAGCTAAAGAGAATCTCTGGACTAGACTTATATCATGTTGAATAAGGCTTTGAAGAAGGCTAATATCCCTTCCTGACTTCCAAATGATCAAATCATCTGCATAAAGGCCAAATGATGCATGAGATACTTGAAATTCAGAAACATACAAGTTGAATAGAAGAGGACTCAATATTGCACCTTGAGGAAGTCCTCTCGTAATGGGGCATTGCTCACTTCTAGACTGATTTACTTGAACGTAAAAATATCTATCAGTTAGAAAAGACTTTATAAAACTTATAAAAGGATACGGGAAGTCAAGATTTATTAGGATTTCCAATAATTTATTGTGGACTACATTTCCATAGGCATTCGACCAGTCAAACAGAACAGCCATTGTGACATGTCTTTTTTTGAGGGAGTTACAAACATCAGTTTCTAGCCGGGTAATGTTATCTAAAGAGCTATGTCCTTTTCTGAAACCTGTTTGTTCACTAGGAAAGAGATTGTTGACTTCAGAAAACCACTCAATTCTTGATAAGACAAGCCTTTCCAGAACTTTACTAAAGGAAGGTAATACTGATATAGGACGGTAAGACTTGAGATCATTAGATGAATAAGAAGGTTTTAAAGCTGGGAATACCTGAGCAATCTTCCAGGCATCTGGGAACTTTTGACTTGACCAAATAAGATTATAAAGACTTAAGAGGGCTGTATGAAACACCTTTGGGGACTCAAGAATCCACTTCATATAAATACCGTCATAACCTGGGGAAGACTTGATGTTAAGAGAATTAAGTGCTACACAAAATTCATCTTGGGAAAAAGGTTTCATCAGAGTACCCTTATAAGAACAGGTAAGAGGGAGATTACAAAAAGGAGGTCGGCTGGGATGAAAGTCTGAGCAATCATTTTTAAAAACATTGGTAAACAGATCTGCCTTCTTTTTATCTGATACAATTGGATATCCATCCTGAATGATATCATATCTACGGTCATCATTAGGCTGCTTTCCACTATTTAGTTGGCTAATGAAATTATGGACCTTTGAAATTGGGGTTCTAAAACTGATACTTGAGCTGAAATTCAGCCATGTACTCTGTTTAGCTCTCCTACAAATTAGTTTCACCTTAGCACATGACTGCTTATAAAAGATTGCTGTTGACTGAGATGGGTGCTTTTGAAACATTTTACGAGCCTTTCTTTTTGCCAGAACTGCAACCCTACACTCATCATTCCACCAATTCTTGGGTCTTTTGGAGCCATTGTAAAAACGTACCCTAGTCATTGGAATTGCCGATTTAGCTGACTCCAGCAGGATTGATCTCAAATTAGACTCAATGGCATTAATATCATAATTAGGAGAAACAAAGGAAAAATCTACTTCATTTAATATCTCACGAAAAAGGGACCAATTACCTTTGGAGTTGATAAATGTAGGGATGTAGGGTTTGGGAGTGTAGCATAAATCTTGAAATGATGTAAGAATTGCACAATGATCAGATTGGAGAGACGACACCTTTACCATCTGAACTAAATCATAATATGAAGAAGGACCTAGAAGCAAATCTATAGTTGAGAAAGAGTTAGAAGAAATATTATACCTGGTCTGAAAGTCAAATGGAGTGAAAATCAAGGTGTCAGGAAAATTGGACAATATGTACTCTATTCCTCTTCCTGCTTTGTTGCTACCTGCTGATTGTTCCCAGAGAGGACTGTGGGCATTAAAATCACCAAAAATAAAGGTATTATTACCTGATAATTCTGTTTCCAAGATACTTTGGATGTCCTTACTCCCACATGGATTATAAAAGGATTTTATGGCAAGATGGTTACCATTAGCTAAGGTAATTAATATGCCTACAACATCTATTTCATCCCTGTAGATAGTTAAGGGTTGAGGGGAGTGTTGGATTGAATCATGAACAAAAATTGCCACACCCCCTCCCTTTCTGTTAGTTGATCTATCCTTCCTGTAGCACTTGTACCCAGGTATTTTGATTTTCTTGTACTGATGAAGATTAGTCTCTTGTAGACAAATAATTCCTATTCTCTTATCATTTGCACATTGGATAAGATCAGCAAGTTTATTTGAATTTAAAGAGACGCAATTCCATTGTAGGATCTGCAGCTTAGTTAACATAGGAAGGGTTGAATAGGTGACATGCATGATATTTTGAGAGAATGGATGATAATTCTGTTCCTATTTCATTGAAAATAGAATTGGAAAAGTAGTATTCTGCAATTTCTTTTGTTATACTGGCTTTTTTATCTTTAGCCATATTTGATTGTAATATTAGGTCCACTGATGCAACATATTTAATTAAATTAGTAATATGAGGTCCAACTCTATCTTGCATAGTTATGGCTTGAGTAGAAATATTAGGAAAAGCTGCCACTCTTTCAGACCAAGATTTAGGCTTAGTTTTAGGATTGTTGAGGGATGGGCTAGCTTCAGCCACCTTGGGATGCTCCTTAGCCAATGGAGGGTAAGAAGTCTCAGTAGGAGGTATGAGTGCCTGATTTGGGTGGTTCTTGTGGACCTGTAGCCAGGGTTTTTGAGGAAGGGCTAAATTCCCTTCTTTGGCCTCATTACCTCTTGGACCTGATGGTACTTTGGACCGCTTGGCCAGCTCCATTGCAGCTATTGGGAAAGGAACATTTTCTTGAAGAGCAATCTTTAAAACTTTAGCTCGTTGAACATATTTAGGACATGAATTGTGATCTGTTGATTGATGTCTACCATCACAGTTTGTACATTTAGGCACTTCAGTGCATCTACTTTCTGTAGACAGGGAGTGATTACCAAGGCAATTAGGGCACCCTGGCACAGAAGAAGAACAATACTTAGATGAGTGACCAAGCTTAAAACATTTTGAGCATTGAAGAGGTTTTTCTTGGTATATTTTATGAGCTTTTTGCTGACCAAAAAGGAATACTGAGTCAAATTGGGAACTAGCAGGTAAGATAAAGAGGACACTCTTACTACTTCTTGTTCCCTTAGAATCTAGTTTGCCCATACGATGAACATCCAGAACCTCCAGCATTTCCCCCTTATTGTTCATAAGGCCATCTTTCAAGTCGTCATTTGACAGTTCCAATGGTATGTTGTACAGTACTATTTTCTGAGAATTTTTCAGGGTTGGTTTCCACCATTCAGGTGTAACAGGGATATTGCCAATTTTATTTAGGCTAAGGGCTTTGTAGGCTTCATTTCTGTCTAGAAACATAACCATTAGTGAACCATCTCTGTTCACATTCACAGTGAAGCTGCATCTAAAAGTTTTGAAAAGATTCATTCTAATGTTAGTAATATTTTTGATAGAGAAGGATTGATCTTTTACTGTTGGAGCAAAAAGGATAATGGATTTGTCCTTTATCTCCACAGCTGGATTTGGGTTTGAGAGTCCCATTATTTCAGGAGGACTCATAGAAGGTTTTTTTCGTTTCTGTTTTCTGCCTACTGTCTGAAAATCCTCATTTAGCAGGTTGTCAGTTTCAGAGCTTGGTGGCTCAGAGACAGTAATCATGGTTTCATTCAGGCTATCATCATTGGATATTGGAGATACAACAATAGGAATATCAGCTTCTGATAACCAATTAGATGCTTGGCCCCCTTCCCTGAGGGGGCTAGAAGTGTTAGGAAACATTGGGTTCAGGAAAGGGAAATTCCAGAAACTCTAACCACGCAATAGATTTATATGAAAAGGCAAAATAATACTTCTCAAACAAAAGGAGTAGCAAGAGCTTTAGTTCCTTTCACTCAGAAAATAAATGAAATCAATAATAGTTTGAGAGCATGTTTCACAAATTGGTAAAATAATTTAAATTTGTGATTATAGCTTCATGATCCAGTCATTTGAAACAGGATTGGTTGCCTTACCCATTTCTGTTAATAACAATTAACCATTTTTGTAATTGAACACTCAAATTTCAGTCATAGTATCAACTAATATCTCCATTTTATCAACAGAGAACTGAGTTCCTGATTAATTAGAGCTTGATTGTAACAGGCTGGAAAAATGTTTAATTAACAAAGTAATATTAAATAAACCTCACAGTTTGAATTTGAAAATCAACTTAGAGTCATCTTCTCTTGAAGAAAGATGGTTATGAACTGTACATCTCATGAGAAGAGATACACCACCTGCTAAACAAGAGCTAAGAGCTCATATGGCACTTGTGACAAGGTTGGAAGAGTCAAGAGTTCATATGGTATGAGCTCTAGCAAAATTCTAAGCATCAATAGACGCTTTAAAAGGAAAATCAGAGGATTAATGCCGGTCAGGATTTAAAATAAGAGCTCTGAGTCATGAGGTCCTTCTAAATATCAGAATCCATTAAGATCCAATCACCCACTTGTAAGTTACAAATACCTCAATTTTCTAATTTTTCCTCTCCCTTCAGCACCTCAGATAGTCAAATCAGGGAAAACGACTTTATCAAGTCAATTTGTGCAGCTCCCTGACACACCTACCAATTTTCATTGTCCTAGCATGTCCAGAAGAACCAAACTCACCAAAGCACTAAACCCCCCCCCCCCAACTCCTTCAAAGAGAGTGGATCCAGTCTAGTTATGTCAATCATGTATCTACAACATTTATAAGCATTTTCGAAGATTTCCGGTTTCCCCCTCCAACTCTCCCCAATGTCAACAGCTCTGAAACATGAGTTCCTTCTAAATATCAAATTTAATTAAGATTCAGTCACCCATTCTTAAGTTAAAAATACCTCAATTTTTTCTAATTTTTCCAAATTAACACCAGATAACAACCAAGATCATTCTATACATCAAGTTTCATTAAGATCCAATCACCCATTCCTATTTTTCATATTTTCATGAAAAATAGGCATCTCATGAAAAATTTCATGAGATGCCTCAATTTTCACATTTTCCAAGAATTCCAGTTTCCCCCTCAAACTCCCCCCAATCTCACGGATCTGGTCAGGATTTAAAATGAGAGTTCTAAAGCATAAGATCCTTCTAAATATCAAATTTCATTAAGATCTGATCACCTGTTTGTAAGTTACAAACCCCTCATTTTTTCAATTTTTCTGAATTATTCCCCCCTTGCAAATTCCACCAAAGAGAATGGATCTGCTAAGGTTTATATCAGTCACATATCTTGGACTTGTGCTTATTCTTCCCACCAAGTTTCATCCTGATCTCTCTGCTTTAAGCCTTTTCCAAGATTTCCAGTTCCCCCACCCAACTCCCCCCTCCCCCAATGACACTGGATCTTGTCGGGATTTAAAATAAGAGATCTGAGTTGAAAGTTCCTTCTAGATATGAAATTTCATTAAGATCTGATCACTCCTTTGTAAGTTAAAAATACCTAATTTTTTCGAATTTGTCAGAATTAACTCCCCCCCAAAAAAAAAAAATCAATGAGCTTTTAGAGGTAAGATAAGCTAGAATAGGCTTGAAAATTAATTTTAAGAAGACTAAGTCACTAAGGCAAGGAACAAGTGAAGATAAAAAGGTAACCTTGAGTAGTAAAAAGATTGATCAGTTGGGCAGCCTTACTTACCTTGGTAGTATTGTTATAAAAAATGGTGGGAGCAGTGAAGATGTTAAAAGTAGAATAGCCAAAGCTCAGGTTTCTTCACAGTTAAAAAAAAAGTTTGGAAGAATAGGAAGATGAGTCAAACAAGGTAGAGTGATGACAGTGGTCAAATATGGCTCTGAATTATGGGTGCTCACTAAAGCAGTTGAAAATTAACTAGATGTTTTCCAAAGAAATTGCCAACAGATTGTTCTGGGTATCCAGCTGACTGACCATATTTAAAACAGTAAGCTGTATGAGAAGGGCAGTTCAGTCCTGCTTTCTAGGGTTATAATCAAAAAAAGGTTGAGATGGCTAAGGCACATTCTCCAATGAAGGATGACTGATTGCCAAAAATTGTCCTTTTCAGCCAACCATCTAGGGCTAAATAGAAAGCAGGTTGTCCTCATCTGGAATGGGAGGATGTCAAAAAGAAAAATTTTAAGGAAATGGAAACTTCCTGGGAGGATGTAAAGAGAAAAGGGTAGAATTCTAGTTTAGTGACTTCTTGCTATCTTGGAAAGGGGTTAGGTTAGGAAATGAAACTTTCAGAGATGGGTTTACAGGCTAAAGTATGTCCCAGGAAGGTATTTTGAAGTACCTACCTCCACTCCCTCTAGAGGGTCCTGACCTTTGATGACCTTTAAAAATATGTGTGGTATAAAAGTGATACCTTGCAAAATAGATCTTCTGCTTGAATGAAGTACAACAAAATTGTTTTCAGCTTCATAACTTTGCTCTATCCCAATTTATAAGGTTCTAAAGATATGCAAATACATTTCCTAAATTCTGGAAAAAAACATTGATCAGGCTCAGAATTCTACTCACATAACAAGAATTGCATTTTCAGACCTAAAGGCAGAGAAAAAGCAACTGGTAACTGAAAATTAAGGTAAAATGTTATTTTGTCAAAATTCCAATAGTAGGCAAATTTCAGGGTCCTCTAGAGGGAGAAGGAGTGGAGGTAGGTACTTCAAAATACCTTAACAGGGTATATTTTAGCCTTTAGACCCATCCCTGAAAGTTTAATTATCCTAACCTAACCCCTTTCCAAGATAGCAAGAAGTCACTAAAATAGAAATTTATCATATATATTATATATATATATATATATATATATATATATATATATATATATATATATATATATATATATATATATATATATATATATATATATATATATATATATATATATATATATATAGATATAAATGTATATATATATATAAAATTATATTTGGTAATATATATATATATATATATATATATATATATATATATATATTTGGTAAATATATATATATATATATATATATATATATATATATATATATATATATATATATATATATATATATATATATATATATATATATATATATATATTGGTAAATGTATTATAGTTCATATTATTGACTTACCAATAAAGTAAAAATACCACTTAATGCCTTTTTTATGCTCTTTATGAATATAATAATAATTGATTCTATCACAAATTCAAATATAAGCACTTCTTGAGCTCTTGAAAATGACAAATTTTCATGTAAAATATGAGTTGTTGGTCATTTTCAAGAAAATAATACTACATTTTTCTAGTGCTGTTTTCTTGGTCATTCTTGATCAACTAATACTACATTTTCTCAGTGCCAAAATTATTTTTAGTTAGGTTAGGCCAGAAAGTACTTAAATTTGAATTTGTGAATATTATATTTGTAAAAAGCATAATAAAAGGCATCAAGTGGTATGTTCACTTTATTGGTAAGTCAATAATATGAACTGTATGTATGTATATGTACACACACACACACATATATATATATATATATATATATATATATATATATATATATATATATATATATATATACATTTATATTTTTGTTGATTGACTTTTGGCTATCTTGGAAAGGGGTTAGGTTAGGAAAATGAAGCTTTCAGGGATGGGTCTAAAGGCTAAAGTATGTCCCAGGAAGGTATTATGAAGTACCCACCTCTACTCCTTCTCCCTCTAGGGGGCACTGAAATTCGCCTACATGACAGGTCGACAAAACAACATTTTACCTTAATTTTCAGTTACCAGTTGCCTTTTCTCTGACTTTAGTTCTGAAAATGCAATTCCTGTTATTTGAGTAGAATTCTGAGCCATATCAATGTTTTTTTTTTCAAAATTTAGGAAATGTGTTTACATAACTTTAAAACCTCATAAATTGGGATTGAGCAAAGTTGTGAAGCTGAATACAATTTTGTTGTACTTCATTCAAGCAGAAGATCTATTTTGCAAGATTTCACTTTTATAACACACATATTTTTGAAGGTCATCAAAGGTCAGGGCCCTCTAGAAGGAGAAGGAGTGGAGGTTGGTACTTCAAAATACCTTCCCAGGACATACTTTAGCCTTTATAAGGCTAAAGAGGGGATATATAAATGATGACCAGGACACAGGGAATGTTTGATTAGCAATCACCATCAACAAAGCTCAAGGGCAATCATTAGAATAATGAGGTATTGATCTGAATATCGATTGTTTTTCCCATGGACAACCAGGACACAAATGATGACCAGGACACAGGGAATATAAATGACAACCAGGACACTCAAAGAGGAATTACAGACCAGGACACCAGGACACAAATGATGACCGGGACACAGGGAATATAAATGACAACTGGGACACTCAAAGCAAAATTCAATTTCTCAAGGGCAATCATTAGAATAATGAGGTATAGATCTGAATATGGATTGTTTTTCCCATGGACAATTATATGTTGCATGTTCAAGAGTCAGTAAACCTGACAATCTATTTATATGCACAGACAATGGGACAGTGAAGAATGTTGTATATTCACAAGTTCTAAATAGTTAATAATATACATATATATATGTATATGTATATATATATATATACATCTATATATATATATATATATATATATATATATATATATATATATATATATATATATATCAAAAACCCATGTGCACAGGGGGGGCTTGGGGGGGGTGCAAGGTGCCCTCACCAACTAGGTGTTGGGGTGGTGCAAAGTGCCAACCTATATATATATATATATATATATATATATATATATATATATATATATATATATATATATATATATATATATATATATATATATATATATATATATCTATATATAGGCCTATATCAAACTATATGAAAATGTTGAATAGCCTATGTCAAAAGGGCTCCACAAAAACATTCTAATCAGGCCTTGCACCAAGTCAATCTGGCCCTGCATGGGCAGACAGCATATTCCATGATTTCTCACTGTCTAAACTTCTTTAAAACCTTAACACCTGTAACAAATCACAACATGTTAACTAAGTCCTATCAGTCTATCCTGATAATATTTTATTGTTGCTTAGGCTATATGGAACCACTAGCAGGAAGGGAAACATTAGCAACTGAATTGATTTTTATATTTGGAAAGAGAATCAAATAGCCTAGTGTGTTCACCTTGTCCATAGGCTATGTCAATTATGAAATCTCATAGCCTAGCCTATATAACTAGCGAAATGAAAAGCAAAAAATGAGAGATGTATACACAAACCTTTGATTTCTATTGATGCATAGGCTACTATCTAATTTCTAAGGCACAAGGTCTTCGCTGTAGAGAAAATATCCTTGGATTTCGCCTTCATAGACCCTTTGCTCCTTCGTTTGTTTATTTACTAGTTATTGAATGAATATGAAGTGTAAAAACAGTGTTGTCTTTCAACGTGGAACGATTTTTTAAAGATGCACTTTTAGTCAAAATAGAGTATAATTTGCATTGGATTTTGATACCTGTAATACTCCTAGATCGCTACTGTTCCAGCAAAACATTCATTTTTTTTTTTTAATAAATCAATTTCTTGTTGTTTTTTCTCGTGATTGATTTAAATTTTTCAACAACATATTTTTTCAAAGAAAGGAAAAAAGCTCCATTAAGCCAAAAATGAGCAGAAATAAAGTCCAGCAATCCTCCAAAGGGCTAACTACTATGAAGCACTATCAATAAATAAATGAAAATCAAAACGAACAGAAATTACTATAAATAGCCGATTCAAACACAAATGAGTAAAAATCAACATGAGTAGGGCTGATAATCCCTATACCTTCTCAATACCAGAATATAATTTGCACTTTAGTGAAGATAAAATGACCGTAGATTGTCAGTTTAATTTTCATATTTTGATGTTTATTCCTTAAAATTTTAATAACTTTTTATTCATTGAAGGAAAAAAAAGTCAAAACATTCAAAATGTGTTTCGTTTTCAGTAAAATTCAAAGTATGTGGAAGGGCCTCTTAACGTCCAATCTTTTCTTACTCTTAAAAAGGGCTCTAGAACTTTTAATTTTGAATCAAAATAGCTCCTTTAAAAGTTACAACGATATTATTAGCGATTATGAAGTAGTTCTGCCCATGGTATATCTTATATGCCATTTTTAAATCCTACATGCATACAGTTTTTCATTTAATTGAAACTCCCTCCAAATGATCCCGAAGGTTTCGCATTAATACCCTTAGTGTCATTAGTTGTAGTAACTGTAGCAGTCTGGTCCGAATCGATATATTAATTTATGTATATGATACCAGGAGACCCAACGGCTATGTGGCAAGCATTCATATATTGATTCTCATTGCCAATTGTCTTCTATCTGAGGGTGTTGATCTAGTGTAGCAACAGGTTGGTTTAAATTATCGTTCACTTTTCGCATTTTCATGAAACCTTTTAGAATAATTGTTTTTATTTTGCAGTATTTCTTCCAAGAGATCCATTGGGCTATGAGACATCGCATAACTTAAAGAAAAAGCAAGCGTTCCCTAACATTTTCATCAGGGTCCATTAAGTAAATTTGGCCATATAAATGTTTTTCAAAATCACTTCAGGGGTCAGTGATCATTGTGCTGCTAAAATGGTTTTATAATATTTTTTCAAGTGACTTTGAAATTGAAACATTAGGACTATTGATGGTTCAATCATCGTTTACGTTCAATGAAGCTAAAGCAAGACATGAGTTCAAGACCAGTATTTGTTTGTGAAACTTTTTAGAGAGCAACTGATGTCCTATATTAGGCCGAATCATTTCATCTGGAAATTGTGGAGGTTACAATGCAGTTCGACCAAGCAGGCAGCAATCTCCACATAAATCACCTTCGTTGGCTACTTTTCCTACGGGAAAATGGAGGACTCCACAATGAATGCAAACAACGTCGAAGGGTCCCAATGAACTATAATTAACACTTGTGTAGTTTACGGCATTTTGTAGGTTTTTACTGGGTTTTGTCCAACAGTTTGTTGGTTTTGAAGATTGTGATCTCGTCTTTCTTCTAACTTAATATTTGTTTTTTTCTTCCCTTTCATTTTTGACTCGTTCTAATTTTTGCTTTCGCTTGTCTTCTAAAAGGACAATTCTTTGTTCTTCAACTTTATTTCTGACACGTTCTGATACTGACTGTCGCTTACCTGCTGACCCCTCAATTGTTCGTTCTTAATTTTTATTATTGACAATTTCTTATTCCTGCTGTTGCTTGTAATTCTCGCTAATGCTTTTTTATAACTGCATATTTCTTTTTTCTTGCTGTTGCATATCTTCTAAACCACTTTTTTTGGTTCTTCATTTGATTCGTCCTGATTCTCATTTTTGCATGTCTTGTAACTGCATATTTTTTGTTTATTATTTTCGTTTTTGAGATACTGCAATTCTTGTTGTTACTTATCTTTTAACTGCAAGTTTCTTTGGTATTCAATTTCATTTTTATTCTTTGTAATTGTCGTTTTCTCAAGTGTTCTAACTACATTTGTTTTTCTTTTTCGAATATCGTTTCTTCAGACATTTTTTCAATGCCCTTTGCTTTAGCTAATCTTATTGGTCTTGTCAATTTTGATGGTGCAGGTTGTTCATTTTCACCCGTGTATTTATAATTCTCTGGTCGTTCTATTGATCTTGTCTCATTTAATGGTCCAGTTCGTTCATTTTGAGCCTCCGTTTTGTCCTCATTTTGAGTTCACGTTAATTTACGTTTGTCCTCTAGATATTTTGAAACTGCTGAAAATACCTTTTGAGGTTTGCCGCACCGAATATGAATAAATGAATTTACAAATTTTTAGTTTTTTGTTCTATAGTTTATTCTAAAACTGGTTGAAAATATAATATCCTTGCGTCTTCACTTTCAAACGACATAATTGCTAAACTACTTAATCTATCCTTTTTCATTGTTGATTTATGATAGTTTTATTTGAATTATCCTGGAAAAATGATCTTTCTCCAGAAGCAACGTTTGATGAAATTGATAAGATTATTTCAAAATTTTGAAAAAAAAATTCATTTTGATGGCAGCACGGGACCCTTTCAAACACAGGGCCCAATTAGGCCCAAGCGTTGCAATAGCTCTTTATCCAGTCCTGCACACAACCAATACATAAGAGTAAGCACGCAAGATAATACGTGTGATAGATTCAGGGTGGAACGTTGTCTGGCTTAATTTTCAAAGGCTCTTGCTTACTTTTTAATTCACAACGTGGCAACTCTAGTAAGATGGTTCCACTGAGATATAAAATATAAAAATTATGTTATAAGCTCTATGGGAGGTTCTCATCAGGTGCCTGCCCTCAGAAACGTCCGAAGGGGGAGGGGTGGGAGTGGCATCCCCCCAAAAAGATTCATTTTGTATACAGTAAATTTTTCGCCAAAGTCGAAAATTCAGAACAAACTGGCATTGTGGCGAAGCCCCGATGTCTATTTCCGATGTTTCTTTTCCGTCTATTTCCATTTAATGTATGTATTTGATTTACATTCGATACCCAATTTATTTGGATTCGGTAGTTTTACCCCACTAATTCCGACCAATTGACAATTCGGTGATTTAACGTATTCATTTCGTTCCTATTCTTTATTGAATTTGGTGAATTCGGTAGTTGTATTGTAGTAATTTCACTCATTTGCAAATTTGGTAATTTGAAAAGTTCATTTGGCTTCCATGCTTTACCAATTTCGGTGGATTCGGTAATTCTACCGCAACAAATCCACTGATTTGTAAATTTGGTGATTTAAAGTGTTCATTTGGTTCCCTTCCGCTACTATAGAACAAATTTTGGTGAATTTGTTAGTTCTATCACGCCAGTTCCGCTCATTTGCAAATCGGCTAATTTGATATGTTCACTATAATCTATTGGACTCCTATTGCAATCCGTTAAACACTCACAAACTATGTTGTTGTAAGCAGTTTAAAAAAAAAAAATCCGCTTGTTCTATTTGTCTTGGTCTGTCACCAAATTTCTAAAAGTTTTTTTTCTCTTGGCTCTTATCTGATCCGTACCCAAACTTTTAGAATTTGGGCATTAGACCCATCCCGGTATTGAACCGCATTGGTTTAGCATTTCGCTTTACAAGATTTGATAATTTCAGCTGGTTTACATTCATTACTTAACTGTGTAGTTAGGTTATTAGTAAAAAATCCAACTAAGAAGGTCAACGGAGGATTGCAGATGAATGGAAAAAGTGGCAGAGAATTCAAAATGGAATACTACGAAAAAAATTTAAATATTGCATTTTTCACAAAAACTTCAACCAATTAAGCAATTGATTTTTCATGAAAGTCATTAGGCTGTGCAACAAAAGACTTTTAAATGATGTCTGGTTTCCTCCACATTTTTTAAGAAGAAACAAATGAAACAATCAGACTGAACTTGAGACTATTCAATCTGAAGTCCTCATTTCTTAGAATAATTTCATTTTTGTAATCATGCATGACCTGATATTTTAGATTTCTTATGGAAATCCTATATTAACTTAGGAGGGAAGTATAATTTTTTTTTCAGAAATTCGAAAGATGATTTTGTACTAGTCTGTTAAACAGAACATACTCAAGAATTACGCTGCATAAGATCTGACAATAATTAGTTTGCCTCTCTGGGATCGGTTATGATTTGCTTATTTTTAGTTAGAAAAACAACGATGTATGTATATTTTTTTAAACTAAATATTTAATATTTAGAGGTGGTTAGGGGTTAGGTTAATATTTAAAATAATGCGTTCTGCGTGGCCTGCCTTACATAATTCTCTGTCGTGATTTCAATAATTTTGTTTCTAAAGTATTATAATATCATCATGTTTTGGTATATTTCATGAGGATTAACTTCACTCATTGGGTGTGTTCTGTTTGACAGATAAGTACGGATGATTTTTCGCTTGAATGACTTTGACTGGCTTGACTGACAAATCGAGCACTTTTGTATTTAGTTTAAAACAAAAACAATTGAGAAGTTACTTTGAAAATGTCAGATAAGAAGCATAATGTTTGTGTAACCAGAACCAAACGTCAGATGCTGTGAATGCGACAATAGAATAAATAAGGACTATTTTAAAGGTCATGTTCGTCGTATCTACAACGATCTTGAAGAAACACCAAAATATGTGATTGTACTGTTGTTTAAAGACCCGTTTACGTCAAAGAAACAAAAGCAATATTTCAATATTATGGTCACTGCAGCATTTGTCATTGAAAGTATTTCTATGGCAATAACTGCCTCACCAATTCTTGAGACCCAGCCACTACCTGATGACGCCATAGTGAGTGGGGCTGCCAACTTAAAATCAATATTTTAAGGCGTGAAATCTCTTTTTATCGCAATATATATTAACCAGAATTTTGTTCTGGTTGTCTTTAAAAGGGTTAAACAAGCCTGTAATTTTCGGGCTTGGGGTGAAAACTGGCACCTCGAATCTTGGAATTAATTTGCATGTAGAAGAACATTAATATTACAGTGATTCCACCATCTCCCCCCTTTTTAAATCATTCTTCGTCCTTTCAATCTATTCATCACTTCTCATATTTGCAAATATTAATTAACTTTTCATTATTACTTTCGTCAATAGCAGGTAAAAAATATTTGTAGCCATGATTTTAGCAATAAATTCGGAGAATACCATTGTCCAAGTATATTACAGTTTATTAGATCATCAGTACACTATAGAAAGTTAAAGTTTCGGCCAATGATCCATCGGGGGTTGGTGTTGACCTTACTTTCGCTCCTTACTTTCAGTTAAAAGAAACTTGTTTTTTTATTCAATTTCTGAACGTTTTTGAATTAATACATGTTTTGATTTTGGCTTACCACACATGAATATTTAAAACAAAACTTGCGTATTAATATTTTTTTTGACTAAATGGCTTTCTCATGGCTTTGATCAGACAATTTTGAAATAAGGGGCGGGGGAGGAGGCCTAGTTGCCCTTGAATTTTTGGTTACTTAAAAATACAACTAGAACTTTTTATTTTTAAAGAACGCTTTAATTAGTAATAAATATACATAACTTACGGATTAACTAACGTAGCGAACTTCTATATTTGTATATCTTTATTATGTGTATGAGAGGATTCGCCCCCTCGTCAATACCTCGCTCTTTACACTAAAGCTTGAATTTCATCCCAATTCTTTAAGGATGACCCCTGAATCACAAAGGCCGTAGAATAAATAGTTGGAATTACTAAATATAATTCAGCGTAAAGAGCGAGGTGTTTGGAGGAGACGAACCCCCTTATATGCATAATATGTTCTGTACGTTTTAAGTTTTAATGCTGCTCCTTACTTCCAGTTGAAAAAACTTTTTTTTATTTATTTTCTCATTGTTTTTTTTTAAATAATACTAGAGAATCATTCGCCCCTTTCATGGAAATTCTTTTCCCTCATAATAGATTCCTCCACGGAAATATCCTCCAACTTAACCCCCTCTCCCATCCCATCCCCACTCCAAATTGAAAAAGTCCCACTAAAAACGTCTATACACTTCCCAATAGCCATTACTATATGTAAACAATGGTCAAAGTTTGTAACTTGCAGCCCCTCCCCCGGGGGCTGTGGGAGATTAAAGTCATCCCCAATAACATAGTTATTAGGTTTTTCGACTATGCTGAACAGAATGACTATCTGAAAATTTTGATCCGGTGACTTTGGGGAAAATGAGCGCGGGAGGGGGCCTAAGTGCCCTCGGATTTTTTGGTCACTTAAAAAGGGCACTAGAAGTTTTAATTTCCGTTAGAATAAGCCCTCTCGCGACATTCTTGGACCACTGGGTCAACATGATAATCCCTGGGGAAAAAAACAAATAAACACGCATCCGTGATCTGTCTTCTGGCAAAAATACGAAATTCCTCAACGCCCCGCTCTTTACGCTAAAGTTTCTTATTGTTTTAAAAAGTAGAGTTAAGAGAAAGAATCAAACTTTAGCATAAACAGCGAGGCGTTGAGGAGGAAAAGCCCCTTTCCTATACGTAGTAATTTCTGTTCGTTTTAAGTTTTAATGTTGCTCCTTATTTTCATTTAAAAAAACTTGTTTTTTTTATTTAATTATTGTAGGAATCTCTATTTTTTCTGGTGTTTTCAGTTCTCATTAACAAAAAAATAAAATCCTTAGGTCATATAACTGAATGATTGTTAAAATTACCAAAATTTAGTGTTTGAATGGCATTTAATTGCTTATTTTTCGATTATAGCAAGTAATTATATTATCTTTTTATTTAATGTTACCTTTTTTATTTTAGTGATAGATATGTTTGCCAAAAGCTCACGATAGGTTATAAGGCAAGGCTTTCAAAAAGCAATTTCATGGTATGATCTTTTATTTGTCACCCTGTGATGGCACAGTGGGTTTGACCTTAGCTTGGTAATATGTAGGGTCGACGCAGGGATCTTAGTGGTCAAAATATGTCGTTAATCTGGTTACTTTTACAATTTTCTTCTACTAATTTGAGTGATCTCAACAATGAAATTCATTTCTGTAAGCACAGAGTGAATTTTAGCAAGAGGGAGTCGGTAGAATTCCAGTTTAGCTACTTGGTTAGGTTTGAAAAGTGAAACTTTCAGTAATCCAGGGCCAAAAGAATAATTACCAAGCTTCTATGTTAACCCTCTGCTGTTTTCTAAGTCTTCAAAGTTTGCCTGCTTCATAGGTTTATACCTGTTGAAAATTTGGTAAAATTAGAGCAAACAGATTACTGGCTTTCATATAAAGTGAATATACCACTCGATGCCTTTTTTTATGCTCTTTACAAATATAATAATTGGTTCTACTGGAAATTCAGATTTAAGCACTTTTTGACCTCTTAAAGCACTTTTTGACCTCTTAAAAATAACCTATAGGCTATATGGGGTCATTACAAATCTGTAATAGTTTAGAAACAAATTTTGGCTATTTATTTACACATCAGGGGGGTGGGGGTAAAGCATAGCATATATTAAATACATGAACTAACCATTGCTGTATTTTTTTTTTATTTTTTTTTATGTGTGTTTGTGCACATTGAATTTTAATGAGAAGATAAATCACCAGTGCAACAGCACAAACACATTAAAAAAATACAGCAATTGTTAGCTTATGTATTTAATATATGCTATGCTTTACAGCCACCCCCCACCCCCTAATGTGCAAATATATAGCCCAAATTAGTTTCTAAACTATTATACATTTGTAATGACCCCATATATAGTTTATTTTAAGAGGTCAAAAAGTGCTTAAATCACAATTTCCAGTAGAAGCAGTTATTATATTTGTAAAGAGCATAAAAAAAGGCATCAAGTGGTATATTCATTTTATATGAAAGCCAGTAATACTGTTTGCTCCAATTTTACTGAAAATTTGGCAAAATAACATTTACATTCATTCTCAGTTATCAGTTCCCTTTTCTTAGACTTTAGTTCTGAAAGTACAATTTCTTTATTTGAGCAGAATTTTAACCCATATCAGTATTGTTTTTTTTTCCAAGCTTAGTTATTGTATTTGCATATTTTTATAACTTCATAAATCAGGATTAAGCAAATTTGTGAAGCTGTAAACAGTTTTGTTATCTTTATTTAAGCAGCAGATCTATTTTGCAAGGTTTCACTTTTATAAAGAAAGATTCTAAAGGTCATCAAAGGTCAAGGCTCTCTATAGGGGAAAAGAGTAAAGATAGGTACTTCAAAATACCATCCCAAAACAGGTTTTAGTCAGTAGATACATCCCTAAAAATTTCATGGTAAATTTAAAGCCATTCATATAACTGACTTACCAATAAAGTGAACATGCCACTCAATGCCTTTTTATGCTTGTTACAAATATAATAATTGCTTTGGTAAAATTCTAGTTGATTGACTTCTTTCTATCCCAGAAAGGGGTTAGGTTAGGAAAATGAAACTTTCAGGGATGGGCCTACAGGCTATAGTATGTCATGGGAAGGGATTTTGAAGTACCTACCTCTACTTCTTCTCCCTTTAGAGGGCCCTGACCTTTGATGACCTTCAAAAATATGTGTGTTATAAAAGTGAAACCCTGCAAAATAGATCTTCTGCTTGAATGAAGTACAAAAATTTATTTTCAGCTTTACAACTTTGCTCAATCCCAACTTATAAGGTTTTAAAGATTTGCAAATACATTTCCTAAATTTTGAGAAAAAACTTTGATATGGCTCAGAATTCTACTCAAATAACAGGAATTGCAATTTCAGAACTAAAGGCAGAGAAAAAGTAACTGGTAACTGAAAGTTAAGGTAAAATGTTGTTTTGTCAAAATTTCAATAGGTATAGACCTGTCATGTAGGCAAATTTCAGGGCTCTCTAGAGGGAGAAGGAGTAGAGTTGGGTACTTTAAAATAACTTCCCAGGATATACTTTAGCCTGTAGACCCATCCCTGAAAGTTTCATTTTCCTAACCTAACCCCTTTCTGAGATAGCAAGAAGTCACTCAACTAGAATTTTACCATTGCTTCTATTGTAATTCAAATTTAAGCACTTTTTAACCTAACCTTATTATAAATAAATTTTAAATATTGTAAATTTTAGCACTGAGAAAATGTAGCATTATTTTTTTGAAAACAATAGAAAAAGATTGCACTTAGAAAACATATTATTATTTTGTAGAGTGCAAGTGATAACTCATACTTTAATTGAAAATTCATCATTTTTAAGAGCTCAAAAAGTGCTTAAATTTGGATTTGCAGTAAAAGCAATTATTATATTTGTGAAGAACATAAAAAAGGCATTGAGTGGTGTGTTCACTTTATTGGTAAGTCAGTTATCTGAACTGTCACAATTTTTTGAAAATTTGGCATTTTTAAGAGCTTAAAAAGTGCTTAAATTTGAATTTAAGGTAGAAGCAATTATTATATTTATAAAGAGCATAAAAAAGGCATCAAGTAGTATGTTCACTTTATTGGTAAGTCAGTTATATAAACTGATACAATTTTACCAGTTTCATTTTTCTAACCCATTCCCTTTTCAAGAAGGCAAAAAGTAGCTAAACCAGAATTTTACTGGGAAGTTTACCAAAACTTTCCCAGGCCAATTCCCCCAGAGAAATTGTTTCTGCATGCAAAGTTGAGTAGCCAGAAGGAATTAAAAACAAATAAAATAATGAAGAAAAAGGGATTCTGGAATATTCTGAATATATTCCAAAATACAAGTTGAAAATATGGCACAACATCACTATATATACAAAAAGTAGCTGAAACTCATATACTCTCCATTAAAGATTTTTTAAACTCATGAATCTAAACATGTCTTCATGACTACACCTCTTGGCTCATGTGTAATGATGAATATTTAGTGTATTACATATGCTGTGTTCTGACTGAATGCCAAGAAGCAATTGAAACTATTTCTATGATGTACTGGGAACTTCCTAGTCAGTGCACTATGATGTGTGTCATTTTTGGACAAACTTTTTGCTACTGTTTGTATATATATATATATATATATATATATATATATATATATATATATATATATATATATACATATATATATATATATATATATATATATATATATATATATATATATATATATATATATTTATGCTATGACACATAGTATGGTATATCTTATAACCTAGAATTGATCTTTATATTTTATTTATTTTAGTGTTTCTGTTTGTGCTTTTGGGGAGCTAGGAGATTGAGTTGTCATATCAAGCTAAGGTAAAGGGCCAGGCAAAAACAATTAATGACCACCAAGTTAACAGACTACTCTCAGGATGCTAATACAGATTTCCTAAGAAGGAACCAAAGAGACATCCTCTCCCATTTCTTCCTGACCTGTGGAGTACCTGCAATTAATATGCCCAGAACCTCCCATTTCATGAACACATGGCACTTTCAGATGCAAGGTTACATTATCTAAACATCCAACCATGGAAGTTCTGGGAAATCTTGAAATACAAACAGGACTGCTTAAGCATTGCTGCTGCTCAATTAGCCTCTCAACCCCCCCCCCCCCCAATAAAACATTTGTAGTGTAAGACCCCTATAACTTCGTCAGTGTCTAATCTTGGCCTGAGGTATTGATCAAAAATTATCTTTTCTATATATGTAGACAGCAGACTCCTAATCTTGGATGTCTTTGGTAAAGGGTTAGATAATTGTGATTGGCTGATGGTTAGCCCTGGAATGCTTTCACTTTGTAAATTTTACAACCACCAAACTGTTTCTTGAGATTCCCATATAGACAGTATCACATAATAAGATGTGACTTCATGTAAATTCCTTTTTTGAGGTGCCTATTATCAGGTAACTTCAGACTTGAACAAACCTCTGCTTGTTTCTAAGATAACAAGAATAAGTAGTAAATTTTATGAAGCAACAGCAATTGTGCAACTTTATTTTGTTAAAATCAGAGTTTATATATCTAGTTGTTTTTGGATTTGTGTCAGTTTTCTTGTCATTAAAGTTGTTAAAATTCTAATTTCAAAATCTGCTTTATTACCTTAAATTGCAGCTTGGAGCAATCTAAGGATTTCCTCCTTGTAGGCTCCATGAAGAATTAAAGATGAATTGAAGAATTATGGGCTGCCCAATCATATTTCCACTCAACATCACTCTATTCAGCATCCATTTTTGATTTGAAAGAGTCAATACAAGTTGCAGAGACAGCATATTCTGACGGTCTATTCCAAAGGCTGGTAACTGTTTGAAAACAACTGGTTTCTCTGGTGGAGTCTGCATGACATCTTAGACAGTTTCTTTGAGTGACATCTGGTAGAAGAGGTGGCAGAAAAGAAGAATAAATCAAGGACTGTGTTTGTCAAAATAAGTTTGAAGGCAGTTATGACATTCCTGCGTATGGGTCTGTATGTTAGGCTTGGTAGTTTGAGGCAACAAAGACATTCACAATAAGGGACTTTTTGGAATTTGCTAATCAATTTTGTTGCTCACCTTTGGACTGCTTCTAGGATGAATTTGTCTTTTTTTTAAAAAGGGGATGCAAATGTGATGCCAACTTCAAGTTTAGGTCAAACAAGAGCTTTATATAGGGTTGTCATGACTCCTGGAGAGCAGCTGCTGATAGTTCTCATCATCTTTCCTATGGTATGGTTTACTGATGAAGCAGCAGTAGCAGCATGAGAATCAAATTTAAGTTTCTCATCAACCAAGATACCAAGATCTCTATCCTTGTGAACAGCCTGAAGAAGTAGGTCATTGAGAGTGTACCCAAAATCTAAGTTATTTTCTCCAAAATGAAGGACATGGCTTTTAAATGTGTCGAAGCTCAATAACCAGGCATTTGACCAATTATTAAGCTCATTTATATCATGTTGAAAAACATCTGCATCAAGTTGGTTTCTGATACCACCAATAGGCTTGGAATCATCTGCATATAAAGTTAAATAATTGTGTACCATACTACAGGCATCATTAATAAAAGTATTGAAGAGGGTAGGGCCAAGAAAAGAAACTTGCACCACACCACTCTTGACTAGCAATGAATTGGAATAAATCAGCATTCCATGAGATGTGAATATTCTGATCTGTTGAATCATTTCAGTAAGAAATGCCTGAATCCAGCCAACAACTTGGTTGTTTATTTCTGCAGAGTGTAATTTGACAATCAGTCTCCTGTGGTAGACCCTGTCAATGGATTTGGCTAGGTCAAAGAGGGTAACATCAAAAGGAATTCCCTTGTCCATTAGAACCATAACAGCAAATTGTAAGACTGCAGCAAATTTGTATCAACAGATCCACCACTTCGGAAACCATGTCGAGAATGGTGAAGGATGCCATTCTTTTCAAGATGTTTAATAATAGCATCATTAACTATTACTTCAGTCACTTTGACAACAGAAAAGGTAATACTGATTGGCCTGTAATTTGCATAAGAATTTCTTTTTCTTTTTTGAAAACAGCATTTATGTATGCTTTTTTTCCAATACACCAGAAGTTGTGCAGCTTTGATTGATTGTTGGAAGATTACAGCTAATGGGGCAGCTAGGAAATCTTTTGTATGTTTGAGAAGCCAAGGATGAATATTTTCAAGACCCTTAGATTTGCTTAAATTAATTGAAGCAAGCTTCTTATTCACTATGCATTCAGCTACTTCAATATCTGGCATAGCAGTAGTGATAGGGTAAGAAGAGAATGCAGGGGGTGGGACATCCTGACTGTAACGTTTCCTCTCTTTTCTATTTCAATAGTTTATTGGAGACCCAAAAACCTATAAGCAAAAGTAACAATAAGCATAAGCAAGCAAAGCACTATAGCAAGCAAAGCTGGGTGCAAACATAATTAAAATAAGCAAAACATTTCACTGACTATCAGGAAATACTGAGGAAAATTGATGTGATCAAGACTACTGCTTTACTTTCAGGTGTAGATATCACATGTCCGTTTTCCTGATTCTCCATTCAAATTATAGCAAATTTTTGGCTGACTACATTTAAAGGAAAGATGTAAATAAAATAAAAGTAGGTTAGTAGTCCACTGCTGGATTCCTTATTAATTTTCCATCAAAATACCGTGGCTACTTTTTGACAATGTACCCTTCCACCAAATTTGTTAGTCTCAGATATAGTTCTAAACAATGTGTTTCCTTGTCTTCTTCTTTTTTTTGCTGTTTTTATCTCATGAGACATCAATTTTTCTTTGATAATTAGTTTATTCTATTCTTGACCCAGTAAAATCTGTTCTGCCTGAGTGATTGCAAAGAATTTATTGAAAGAAAATGTTAAAATTTGGGTAACAATGGATGGAAACATGGCTGTTATATATTATTTATCAGTGGGTTACTGATATGCACTACTGAAAATGCACCTCAACCCTCATGTTGTTCCCAGATATGGTAAAATATCAGTTGAGTGGCTCTTCTGAAGGAAAAATTCTAGTAAAAAAGAAAGCAGAAACACAGTTTTATTCCTTATTGTATGACCTTTCAAAATATCATGGTCAGTTTTCTGACAATGCACTCACCTCCAATGATGGTGCCATATATATATATATTCTTCTAACAAGTTTTTCAAGATGTTTTTCTGTTTTTTCTAATAATATGTTGTTTTACTAATTGAATATTGCGCTACATCATGGGTTCTTTGTTAAAAGAGGTTTCTGCATTATTGAGTTGATGAAATCCAGTTTTTCCAACAGAAATGTGGACTTAAATGCTATTAGAAAAACTTTTTAAAAGTGGATAATAATGAATGTAAACATAATAATCTGATCAGTAAGAATCTCTTGTATGTTATAAAGTAAGAATTTCATTGTTGTATTGTTTTCTTTTACTTTTTTTATATGCCCTAGAGCCATGCCTGAGACAATTGGGGAGATTAGGGTGCCTTGTCAGAAAATTGACCATGATAATTAGAAAGAGCATATAATCACCTAATAGTCAGAGCGCCAGATTCTGTATCTCGCTTATTTCGATTAGTACCCATGCCGGAAGGTACAAAAATATTAAGGGTGGATCCCATGGTAGTCGACCATGCTGAAAACGGATATCGTAGGGCGCATGTTCACCGTTGGGGCGTTTCTGAGATATAGGCCAAAAACACCAAATTTGGCCTATAATGGGGTTCGATGATTCTAATTTTTTTTACAGATAAGATTGGTCGAATCCAGTGTACCCTTACATCAATAGAAAGAAGAGACTTGGGGCTACACGAATATGATTTTTGTTTGTAAAAATAAATAAAAAATAGTACACTTTTTACTGCAGTTTTTAAAAAAGTCAGATTTTTGTCAACAAATTTCTAACAGAAAAGCTAAAAACTCGAAATTTTTTCAAGATAAAGTATTTTTTTTATATTAAAAAAGAAAGCCCGTTTAATTCCGAATACATTGAGCTAAGAAAAAAAGTTTAAATTATTATATCTGGGGGGTCTGCAACTCTTTTTAGCCGATAATATGAATTTTGTTTAGTAACCTGCTACCTAGCGGGGAGTTGATTGATAAGCTAAGCAGAAGAAATTGATCAGCAGAAGATGAAAAAGAGTCAGGTAGGCCAAGATAAAAAAAAACAAACAGTTACTTCAGGTTGATTCAACATGTGATTCTGATGCAAATACTGATTTGCTGTTGGATGATAATGAAGAATATGACACAAATTTGGAAGATCAAAAAACAATTTTTAAAGAAATAGAATTTTTAAAAGCACTTTTGGTGTTGTAAAGTTGGCTGTAAAAATGAGTGTAATCTTTTTTTGCAGAAGTAAGAGACTTAATGAAAGTAATTTACAAAATTAAATATCACAAGAAACTAGGTGATACTGACTAATTTAGATTTATGAGGACTGATAAAAAGGCATTTTACATTGATCAATCAGGTTTAGTATTGGTCAAATGGAACATCTGTGATTTGAAATTGATTTGTCAATATTTAATCTAATATCTTGCTTTTCCTTCTTGAGGCACCAAACAACCATGCAACAGTCGAAAAATCTCTGTGAACGTTCACGGCGATAAGTAAAGCTGTCGGATGTGACGATACGGTGGTCACGCAAGATCTCTTCATTTATCAGCTAGCACAGGGAGTGAAAAGTAAATACCCGAATGACTTCAAAAACGTAATCCTACGGATGGGAGGCTTCCACCTCCTGCTCAACTAACTCAAGGCAGTTGGTAAGATAATGGACAGCTCCGGACTCAAAGAGATTATAGTGCAGGCAAAGCCGCTGCTACCCGGTACATGCGAAAAGGTATTTCAAGGGAAAGGCTACTACCAAGATATCAATGCCTACTGCATACTGTACGAGGTCTTGCTAGCCCAAGGACTCCCTTACTGGGAGTTCTTGGAAGAGTATTACTCCGAAGCACAAGAAGACTTATCCCGTCTGGACCAGCTGGGTAGTGCCATTGAGTTATTCAGGACTTCATTGGCAAACGGTGCTAACGCGCGAATTGCACTTCAGAAGGCAAACGATACCTCACTTTGGCTCCCATAATGAATGCCTTCGAAACCCTTCGAAGTGCGTCACCCACGTTTGCTTTCTGGCGGTAGTTGTTGGAAATACTTGAAATAGCGATGCAATTCAATCTTGCTGAACGAGACTGTGACTGGGAGTCTCATTTGACAGCAACTGCTCGGATGTTGCCATACTTGTTGGTGGCTGACCATCCTCAGTATACAAGGTGTCTCATACAGTACCTATATGACACGCGAAGTTTACCACAAACCTTTCCTGATGTACACAGAAGGCTCATGAAAGGATACTCCGCAGTGAAGAGAACGCACACCAGGTTTACGGCCACCTGTTCCGATCAGATACTGGAATGTACAGTGAACAAGGATGCAAAGATGACGGCCAGAATAATAGGAGAACAAACGGATGAGAGACAGACTGAAGCTTGGATTCTTACCTTACCGATTTCCGCTGCCATCAGCAATGGTTTCCTGCAAGTAGTCAACGTATCCACAGGGACATTGAAATATCCCAAAGACAATCAGTCGACGACGACGACGCGATTACAACTTTCACGAGATAGAGTTTGAGACATTTTCACTACATGTGGTAATCCATTCAGCAGAGTGGACTTCGACTTAGTAAATATTGTGACGTCAGAAGTCGTGGACGATGAGAAGATTGTTTCTGATATTACTTGCGTAGCCACAGAAGGAAAAGAGGTGGTTGAGGACTTTCTGTGCAACAGGAAAGACGACGTGAAAAAGGTTGTACTCCGAACTTTCCCTTCAGAGAAAAAAAACTCAGAAAGTGAATGTTGTCCCTAAAACCGATCTCCTGAGCTCTGAAGTAACAGCCTTGAAGAGAATCATTACTGCTCAGTTGAGCTACAGTGAAGAGAAGGAGAAAGCCGTTGCAAAAATGCTCACAAAAGATATTCTTCTTTTCTCTCCCTCCATTTTTGAACATCTTCCGCAACAATCAACCAAGACATCCTCAGGCTGAAAAATGAGGGCGGGGAACAAAGCTGTGCTATTGAACTGGCTAAGAAAAAAAAGGAGGACTTTCATCTTGGCCGGCCACTGTGAAATCCAAAGAAACAACATCAGCTACAGTGCACATCATTGACCTAATGTCCAAGATAAGGTCATATCGGCCTGCCAGGTTTGAAACAGTCAAATCCTTCGCGGAAAGATTGCTTCTATCATTGCTGAATTATCTTCCAGTGGGTATTCAGTGCACAGTGTTGCACATCGGTACGACGGGCTGTTTGGGAAGCTCATGGACACCGGAGAGTTGATCTCCTTGAAATCAGCATGCTAACTCCGACGAGGGAAAGGGAAAAACCTCCAGATTTCCGCTCTTAGCACAATTGAAGAATGGGATGCCGTACTTGCAAGCTCAGCGTCTAAAAGCCGGCTCCTCGAAATTTTGTATGAAACCTGGGAGTAGATGAGTGATCAGCTTCCGAACGCACTCAACATTTTTCTCTCATGTGGGTTCAAGGAGAGATTCAAAGTGTCTCTGGTCAAGCGTGGCTGCTGTCCAACTTTACCAGAACACTGTTACTACGAGGAATGCTTGACCTCCAGCCACGAAGAGGCTGACCAACGCCTTATGACACATGTCAAGTACGCTAGCCGTTACGCTTGTAGGATCGTGGAATCGTTGTGTATGCCAACGACACAGACGTGGCAGTAGCCTGTGCTCATTTTTTTTGAAGAGCTTCAAGCTGAAAGACTGAGCGAACTTTTCTTGAAGTTCCCGACTTACATTATCCCAGTACACGAGCCGGGGGATAGAGTCCATTTGTCCAAAGAGGAGCAGATTATGTTAGTGTTCGTGCACTGTCTGCCAGGTTGTGACACAACGAATTTTTTCTTCGGAGTCGGGAAAGCTTCTTTCTTAAACACCGCGGTGTCTCCAACTTTTGCCTCAAAAATGGTGACTGTGACGGAGCAGATCAAGGATGCAGAAGGGAAGCTTTCAGTCGATGCGTTTAGAGAATTTTACGACCTATCAAAATTCCTGGTCATTGTAAACAATACGGTAAACAGGCCGGATTCAATTCACTGGCCAGTGTAAGGGCTTACATTCGGTGCCAGAAACAAGATGTGAAAAGACTTCCACCTTCTGACAACACCTTCGAGCCATGCATATGAAGAGCCATTTTAGCTACATGGATAATCTTGTCGTCAGTACAGGCTCGGCCGAGCATTCCATATCCACTTCTCCTTGGATGGAAGATGACTGAAGGGGGAGTAGATGCGGTCGTCTCAAACTGTAAAGAAGCATCAAGCCTGGAATCTTACTGCAGATGCAAAAGTGGAAGATGCAGGAAAGACTGTAGCTGCTCAAAAATGAAAGAATGCTGCAGCTTATGCTCCTGCCGCGGAACGAGGAGGGCTTGCAGGGAGTCTGAGATTGCCCCATCTGAATTCTCGGAAGAAGAAAATGAGGAATATTTGTGAAAATTTTATTTGATACCTTTTACTTTTAATTACAACAGGTCCCTAATCAGTTACTATTACCCAATTGTACGGGCAGGCCGAGTAAGACAACTCCAATGCGCTGACTGAATCCATCTGTGAAGCAGAATTCTTTTATGTAGTAAATAGCTCAGTCATATTACTGGCAAATCAGGTCCCGAAAAGGTAATTGCAGACGCCTTAGTACACCAGAAAACATATTCGTCCTTTCTAAAAAAAAAAAAAACTTTTTTTAGTCAACATTTTTTTTAAACCTATTTTTAAGTAAAAGTTAAAAATTTCAAACAGTTAGGAAGTTTGAAGTATTCCTACCTTTTGAAGAAAAAAATTAGCCTATGTCCCTTTTCACAATACAGCTAGTGATCATTTCAGTGACACTACAAAAAAAAATCGCAGACCTTTTAAAAATAAAAATAGTTTATATGTTTTTAGCTAAAATTGTACGGAATTGAATGCACTTTCTTTTCGAATATGAAAAAAAAAATTGTCACCTTGAAGAAATTTCGAGTTTTTAGCTTTTCTTTGAGATATTTGTTGAATTTTACAGCACTTATTTTGAAACTGCAGTAAATAGAGAAAGAAATAGTGTTTTTTTTTTCAATTTAAAAATCATATTCTTGTAGATCTAGATCTCTTCTTTCGATTGATATAACATTACGCCAGATTCCTCATCCCAATAAGTCGCAAAAAATCCTGAATCGTCACACTTAGTTATAGGCTAAATTTGGCGTTTTTGGCCTATATCTCAGAAACGCCCCAACGGCGAGCATGCGCCCTACGATATTCGTTTTCAGCATGGTCGACTACCCTGGGATCCATCCTCAGCATTTTTGTACCTTCCGGCATGGGTGGGTGCACAATACAGAATCTGGCGCTCTGACTATAACGTTTGTCACCTTTAACAATTTGAGACCTTGTTCTTCTGGACATACAGTGCTCTTGAGTTGATGAATCCCAATTGAGCCTTCACTTCCTCTTCTTTCACTCATGGATGAAGATGTATTTGATAGATAAGATGGAAGGAGTGCTGGCAGTTGAGTCCCTTAACTGCTTCCAGTGGTTTGTGACTCTTCTTAAGAAGTATATTTGGCAGGATCTTCATCAGGAATTTGACTCAGGTAGCTCCGTAGAGTATCCTCTTGTATAATGATGGCTGGTGCTATGACTGCTTCCGAAGATTGTAGAGTTTTCTTCTTGAAGTTTGTAAGTCAGAGTAGTCTTGAACAATGCATACTTTATGAGGGTAGGCAGCTTAAGCTGCTTGACGCCATCCTAATATAAAGTGAATTTTAGGCCCTTGATGCACTTTGTTGCTCACCTCTGAACACTTTGATAAGCATTATGTCTTGCCAATAAGATGATCAAGCAAGACACATGCCAAAATCAAAATTTGGGTCAATTGGTGTTTTAAACAATTGTATGATTATGGTTGCCTTTCAGCTAATTGAGTGCTGCTATTTTCATTGTTATTAGCATGTTTGCTTTGGAAGAGCTGCCAACTGTAATTCTATCTCTTGATATAGCTGTAGAATAACACAAATAACCAAAAAGCATTAAAACAATGAACTAAACCATCAAAATGTCATGTTTCCTTCCATTGTTGTTGACACTTTAAAATAGTTTTTTAAATAATATCCTTATTCAACAATCCTATTGTAATCACTAGGGCAGACTGGATTTCTCTGGAAAAAGAATGCAATAAACTGGTTTACAAAGAAGACATGATGCATCATAAGATCATAGGCAGCACAATAGCACTGCCTAACTAAAGAACAATATTGACACAATGTAACATTATTTTTTTTTGGTTAAAGACCAGGGCACTTCATATAGAAGGAGTTGTCTCAGAAGCTTCAAAAAGGGCTCATTCGATTAGAAATTGAGAGGACTAGTGCCCTTTTTAATAGTCGAAAGTGATTGGAGGACAAAATAGCCCCCTCCCCATGCTCGTAATTTCCCCTAACATACCCAATAAAAATTTTGAGATGGCTATTTTGTTCAGCGTAGTTGAAAGGTCAGGAAATTATGTCTTTGAGGATGACAATCACTCCCCTCAACAGACCTCAAGAAAAGAGTATGCCCTTTGGGCATATAAGGCTTTAATGGAAAGGGTGTTCGTATAAACTTCCAAGGGGACTTATTGGATTGGTAATCAGAAGTTCTAGTGTCCTTCTTAAGAGTCAAACTAATTGGAGGGAAGCTACCCTCCCAAGTGATTATAAGTTATGCCCTGGGGGGTATTTAATGTTTTTGTGGAAGAGATCCCTGTATAAACTTTAGATGAGGCTCTTTAAATTGAAAGTTATAGTGCCTTTTTTAAAAGTCACAAGTGATTTAAGAACAACTAACCCTCCCCCACACCCATCATTTCATCAAAGACATCCAATCAACATTCTGAAATGTCAAATTTTGTTCAGTGTAGTTCAAGAGTCTGGATATGTCTTTAAGGATGCCCCCCCCCCCACAACCAACCCTCAGAGAAAAGGTTGTAAGTTATGCCCTTAGAGTATATAAAGTTTTCATAGAAAGGATGGTTGTATATCTTTCTGAGGGGGCTCATTGGATTGGTAATTAGAAGCTCTAGTGCCCCTTTTAAGAGTCATGACCAGAGAATAGCTATTCCTCTCTCCCCCCACACACTGTTTTCACAAAATGCATCCAACAGAAATTTTGAGATAGCCATTTTATTCAAAATAATACAAGGCTTATAATATAAAATATTACAAGGCTTATAATCCAAGGCTTGGGGTTGATACAAACAACCTGAGTCTGGGGACAAGGGTTGTAAGTTATGCCCCAGGGGCTTGTAAGGTTTTTATGAAAAGGGTGGTTGTATAAACTTTAGAGATGGCTCATTTGGTTGAAAATTGGAAGTTCTAGTTCCCTAATAGCAATGCCTCTAGTGTTGGCATACCCCCCCTTCCAGAACCCTGGGGCAAGGGATGTAAGCTGTGCCCTGGGGGCATATAAAGTTTTAATGAATAGTTGGCTGGATAATTTTCAAATGGGGCTCATTCAATTTGAAATTGAAACTTATAGTGATCTTTTTAAGAGTCAAAAGTGATTTGAGAGCAACCAGCTGCCCCCTCCCCCAACGCCCATCATTTCTCAAAACAAACACCCAAACAAAGTTTTGAAACATCTATTTTTTTGCATTGTTGAAAGATTAAGTAATTATGCGTCCCCCCCCCCATTGAGGCCTTAGGGAAAGGGTTGTGAGTTTGGTAATTTGTTCATTGTTTGCATATAGTATATCTTATTGATAAAAGGTATGCATGTCTGACTTCTACTCTCCTAAAATATGAAGGGCATTTGGGGGAATGTTGAACTAAATCCAAAATATGTTTATTGTATATGGGTTGTCTAACGGGTGTAAATCAGGATTGACTGTGTGTACTAATTTGGGATTTTCAGCGAATGAAAAGGGAGATGATCAATTTACCAAAAAGGCAGTATTTGCATGCTACTACTACTACAATTACCCCTACATCTACTACTACCGCAACTGCTATTACTTCTGCCAATAATATTGCTAGAACCATTACTTCTGTAGCGAGAACAACTAAGGTTGAGGATATTGAAATAAACATCTAGGGAAACGTAGAGGGGAATTTTCAACTAAATCAATACATATTATGTGCATATAGATTGTTGATGTAAGTGCATCAGTAATCTTTTCGGAACGACTTATTGCATCAAGACGAAACTTTAGGGACAAAATGTGTGGGATGTTCGGTTGACCAAAGGTAAAATATACTCTTTACTATTGTTGTTAATACTGTTGCTACTGCTGTTACTACTACTGATGATAACACACTATTACTGCTACCGCTGCTCCTACTACTAGTACTACTGCTACTAGTACAAAACTAGTACTATTAAGGGTACACGTATGAAGATGAAAATTTGATAGAATATTGATGGGAAATTTGAACTAAATCAAACCACACTATGTGCATGCAGATTGTCAAAAGGTCATATCTCAAGAATGGATTTGGGTATTAAGTTTGAACCTTCAGAGAACACCTAAAAGGGAAGATCAATTGACAAAAAGGTAATATGTGCACGTCACTACTAACACTACTACCACTGCTGGTTTTACTGATACCACTATTGCTACTAAACTATTCCAACTACTACGTCAATTGTAACAACTTTTAAGGCCTAGAGTATTAAGATAAAAAGGGCGTCAAAAAAGGGCCAAAAGCACACGTAAGCAATATTTTTTGAATGACTTACCGGGTCAAGGTGAAATTTCCGGGGCATCATGGAAGGGATGTTCAAGTGACCAAAAGGCAAGATGTACATGCTACTACCATTATTAATACTGCTGCTACAACTAATTTGACACTTACAGTGCAACTACTTCTCCTACTACCACCACAACTACTGTAATTTTAGTACTATTATTGCTAAGTATATGAAAGTAAAATTTGTGGGAATACTGATGGCAAATTCAAACTAACAAAAGACTCTATGTGCATTAAGATTGTCAAAAGAGTCTATCTTAAAAATTGATCTGTATATTAAATTGGAACTCTCAAAGAATGCTTAAAGGGGAAGATCAATACATCAAAATGCAATATGTGCACAGTACAGCTAATACTGCTACCATTTCTATATTTACTGGCTCTACTACTACTATTACTGTTGCTCCAACTACTACTTCGATTGCAAATACTTGTAAGGCTAACAGTAATAAGATGAAAATTTCAAGAAGTATATGATTATACAGGTTATCAAAAGGACACATCGGCAATGTCGTAGCGATGGATAATTGCTACGTTAGCAATTGGTGTAGCAATTATCTACACTAATTGCTACTACTTATTAGTAGAGCACTAATAAAGTAGTATTAGTGCTCAACAATTAATTTGAGCACTAATACTACTGCTGTGACTACTATTACAACTGTAGCCAAGCGTGTGAAGGTGAAACTTTCATAGAATTTTTAGGGTAGAAGGTAAACTGAATCACAACATGTCATCTGTATGCAGGTTGTCAAAAGGGCATATAAGCAGTATCTTAGAACAGTTTTGTGTGTCAAATTAAGACTTATAAGGCTGGCTTGTTGTGGGGGATGTTGAATTAACCGAAAGACAAGATTTACGTCATAATGCTACTGTTTATACTCCTACGTCTACTGCTACTATTATTTTTACTGCTACTACTAAAACTGCTACTAAAGCTAAGACTACTGCTTTTAATTCTATTACTACTACTACCGGTGCAACAACTATAAATACTATTGCTGCTACTACTGCTACTAAAGCTAATGGTACTAAGGTGAAAATTTTGGGCAATATTGAAACTGTGTTGAATTAAATCGAAACGCACTATGCCCCCATTAGCCAAGAGGACGTATAAGCAATGCTTCAGGAACGGTTGATGGTATTAAGTTGAAACTTTCATCTTGTGTTGAAGGGGATGTGACTACAAATTTTGCTACTACACAAGCTAAGGGTATTAACGTGAAGCTTTCAAGGAATTATTTTTTTTTTTTTAACTGCAAGTAAGGAGCACCATTAAAACTTAAAACGAACAGAAATTATTCCGCATGTGAAAGGGGTTGTCCCCTCCTCAACGCCTCGCTCTTTACGCTAAAGTTCGACTCTTTCTCAAAACTCTACTTTTTAAAACAATAAAAAACTTCAGCGTAAAGAGCGAGGCGTTGAGGAGGGGACAACTCCTTTCATATATGGAATAATTTCTGTTCGTTTTAAGTTTTAATTTTTGATTTAATTTCTGAACGTTTTTAAATTAATGCATGTTTTGATTTTGGCTCACCACACATGAATAATTAAAACGAAATTTGCATTTTTTTTTTTTTTTTGGCTAAATGGCGTTCTCATAGTTTTGACCGGACGATTTTGATGAAAAAAGGGGTGGGGGAGGAGGCCTAGTTGCACTCAGTTTTTGGTTACTTAAAAAGGCAACTAGAGCTTTTTATTTTTTTTACGAAGGTTTTCATTAGTAATAAATATACGTAACTTACGAATTAACTTACGTAATGAACTTCTATATTTGTAGGGTATATTTTTATTACGTATATGAGGGGGTTGTCCCCCTCTTCAATGCCTCGCTCTTTACACTAAAGCTTGAATTTTGTCCAGATTCTCATTGAATGACCCCTGAATCACAAAGGCTGTAGAATAAATAGTTGAAATTACTAAAAATACTTTAGCGTAAAGAGTGAGTTATTGTGGAGGAGACGAACCCTCTAATATACGTAATAATTTCTGTTCGTTTTAGGTTCTAATTCTGCTCCTTACTTCCAGCTGAAAAATAAACTTTTTTTTATTTATTTCCTCATTGTTTTTTTTTTCAATAATGCTAGAAAATCCTGCGGCCCCTTCATGGAAATTTTCTTCCCTCATGATAAATTTCGCCATGGAAAGATCTTCTCACGTAAACCCCTCCCCTCGACACCCCTTTAACGTGAAAAAGTCCTGAAGTCCCAATAACCATTACTATGTGTAAACAATGGTCAACATTTGTAACTTGCAGCCCCTCCCCTGGGGACTCTGGGGGAGTAAGTCGTCCCGAAAGACATAATTATTAGGTTTTTCGACTATGCTGAACAATATGGCTATCTCAAAATTTTGATCCGGTGACCTTGGGAAAAAAGTGAGCGTAGGAGGGGCCTAGGTGCCCTCCAATTTTTTGGTCACTTATAAAGGGCACTAGAACCTTAAGTTTCCGTTAGAATGAGCCCTATCGCGACATTCTAGGACTACCGGGTCGATACGATCACCCCTGGGAAAAAACAAACAAAAAAATAAACAAACATATGTGATCTGTCTTCTGGGAAAAAATACAAAATTCCATATTTTTGTAGATAGGAGCTTGAAACCTCTACAGTAAGGTTGTCGGATACGCTGAATCGGATGGTGTGATTTTTGTTAAGATTATATGACGTTTAGGGAGTTTTTCCCCTTATTTCCTAAAATAAGGCAGATTTTCTCAGGCACCTAACTTTTTATGGGTAAAACTAAACTTAATGAAACGTGTATATCTGGAATCAGCATAAAGATGCGATTCTTTTGATGTAACTATTAATATCAAAATTCCTTTTTTTAGAGTTTTGGTTACTATTGAGCCGGGTCGCTACCACGAACTGTTTGATGTTTAGGCAGATGTTGAACTAAATCAAAGCGAACTATGATCGTGTAGATTGTCAAAAGGGTGACAAAGCAGCATCACAATATTATTAAGTTAGGCCTTTCTGGGTAAGATGTGGAGGATTTTGAACTAACCCGAAGACACCGTGTGTATGCTGTTAATCCTACTTCTATGGTTACTGTAACTAATGACACTAAGGGCAATAAGTTGAAACTTTTAGTGAACACTTAGGGGGAGTTTTGGTTAAATTAAAAACTATATGCATGCAGGTATCAAAAGGGCATATAAGCAATATTATAGGCATCACTGTTCTATCATGGCTAGTAATATAACTGAAACTTTTAAATTAGTTAATTTGATTGGAAAGTAAAAGTTTTTGATTGGAAGGCAATTAGCCCTCCTCTTTAGCCATTATTTTCTAAACACTTCGAATCAAGACTTTAAGACAGCCCTTTTGTTCATCATAACTGAACGGTCTAACAACTGTATCTCCAGGGTTCTTGTGTAGGTCAATCCCACCCCAGCTATGGAATTTGCCCTTTATTCTTAAAATTAAATCAACACGCACTGTATGTATGCTAGTTGCCAATAAGACATCTCAGCAGTATCCCACGAGCGACTGAGGGTATTAAGTTCGAACTTTCGGGGCTATTTCTATTACTGCTGCTCTTAAAATTTAAATCAAAAGAGTGTAAGTTTATCCATGCCGTCATAGAATATAGATATAATTTTTTGGGAATGGTATTTTTCAGGTCAACTAGAGGAGGTATAAAACTAAGTTCAACACTACTATTTGTGTCAAGATTTTCAAAAGGGTGTATGTTGTTATAAATTGTTGAAAAGGTTTTTCCAGCATCAAATAGCAGGCCAAACCATAAATTGTTAGAGAAAAACCGAAAAGATTTAAGCTACTATTTTCTTTTTCCCTGAAAGAGACTTTGTCAATATAAAACAAACAGAAATTTATTTTAAAAAAACTTTTCAACAAAATAAGTTTTTCAAAGAAAAGTATTAAATTCTATTAAACCAAAAATGAGTAAAAATTGAATCAAATAACCTACCAAGTGTAAAACCACCACAAATCAGCATCAATGAATAAATGAAACGCAAAACGAACAAGAATTACAATAAATAACCGAGTCAAACTCAAAACGAGTTATAAATCAAAAATTTATTTTTAAATGTTTTGAATTTTATAACTTGAATAAATAAATGATTATTAAGGTTTTAAAGAATAAATATCAGCATATGTGTATTAAACTGACAATGCACATTCATTTGCGTTTTTTTTTTTTTTTTTTTTTTTTTTTTTTTTTTTTTTTTTTTTTTTTTTTTTTTTTTTTTTTTTTTTTTTAGCAAAGTGCGAATTATGTTCTGGCCTTTAGAAGGCGAAGGGGTTATGAGCCTTAGTGATGTCAATTTCTGCTCGTTTGGAGTTTTACTTGGTTATTTATTTTAATTTCTGTTGTTTTTGTGTTTAATTTATTTATTGATGCTTATTTATGGTAGTTTTACGCTTAGTAGATTATTCGAATCTGTTTTGTGGAATTTTTCTTTTAATTAATAAACATAAATAAAGAAATGGGTTATTGAGAAATATATCTGGGACAAGCAAGTGGGGGGTGCGTTGCCGGAAAAGCAACCTGATGCTTTTCCTTATATAACAAGGAATCTGATGGTACTTTTATTAGCACCTTTACTTTAAATGCGATCCATGAGTTCATATTTACCCAGATTGCTGCAAGTATAAATATCATCATCATTACTATTGTGTCTCAGTCCGTCATTACCCTCCTAATGGGGCTAGATGTTCCCCAAGGTTGTACAGGCCTTTTATAGTTTGCTGATTTTATTTTTAATAAAGCTTTGATTTGATTAAAATCCAGATTATCTATTGTAAACAAAATGCACTTTCATGGGAGTGGCCCAAAAGATAGTATATCTGTGTGAATCAATTAGTTATAAAATAAAAAATGTATTTATTAAAATATGGTCAACAGAAGAAAAATTTTGTCATTAAGCACAAAAGACGTCAGAACGCGCAAGCTACTAAATATTAAAAGCCCGAACAAAACGACACACAAAGAATTGCAAATAACGAGAGGAAAAAAGGGAGGGAGGAGGAATTTCTTGTAGATGGGAAGGATGAGGAGATTTGAGCCAAATTTCATGCACTGTTTCTCACAACAGACAAAAGCAGGTCAAGTTCAAATGCTTTTTGATAAAAAGAGTAAGCCACCACAACATGAACTTCCATAGATAATTTGTAGTGTATTGTTCTGAATCTTTTCAATTTTATCAATTTCTTCTTTTGGCAGGATGAATTTCCAAACAGGAGACGCGTATTCTAATAGTGGGAGGATGAACATGCAGGAAATTAAGTTAAGCTCATCCTCTGGAACCATGAAATTCTTTAAATTTTTCAGCATTCAGATAGCACCATTTTCCTTTTTGACAATCCTTCCTATATTTTCACGCCAAGTTAGATTAAAAGAGATCACTAGCCCTGACAGTGTAGCGCTGTTGGTGGAAAGGTTTGGGTCTAAAGGTGGTTCAAATTCAGATTGTCTTAATTTTTTACTGATGATTTATTACTTATAGATAGTATTTGCTAATGGGAAACATAAGTTTTTTTAAAAGAAAAGTGCCTCATTAAACCAAAACTGAATAGAAATAAATCAAATAATCTTTAAAGTAAAAACTACGGTGTCTAATAGAAAAAAAATTAAAAGATATAAAATATTTTGTTCTATGAAAAAGACTATATCAATAACTAATGAACAGAAATTAACATAATTTTTTTTGCACAATACAAGTTTGTCAAAGAATAGTAAAGAGCCTTGTTAAGCCATAAATGAATAGAAATAACTTCAAATAATTTTTAAAGCGTAAAACTACCACAAATTACCATAAGTAAATTAATTAAACCCAAAACGAACAGAAATTATTACGTATGCGAAAGGGGTTGCCTCCTCCTCAAGCCCTTGCTCTTTATGCTAAAGTTCTTTTTTTATAGAATTTCAAAACAAAGCTTATTGTTCTTATTGAGTGGCGATTGTTTTATAGAAATCGTTCTTAAAGAATTAGGACGAAAAGTCAAAACCTTAGCGTAAAGAGCAAGGTCTTGCGGAAGGGAAAACTCCTTTCATATACGAAATAATTTATTTTCGTTTTAATTTTCAATGTTGCTCTTTATTGACAGTTGAAAAACTTGTTTAAAAAAATGTAATTTCTGATCGTTTTTAAATAATACCGGGAAATCCGACTCTCTCTCCATGAAAAATTCCGGTACTTGTGTACTCAAGTTTACGATTTGTTAAACTTTAGAATAAACCGGTTTCTTCATTAGTTCGTTACTTTAAAAACAAATTTGAATTATATATTTACAAATTAGGGGAGGGGGTAAGTATAGCGTGTCTGCATGCAAAATGTGTTATGTACAAATATTCTGCATAGTATAAAGTAAGAATGGTTTTTTGACTTCAAACTGTCAAAATACTTTACCCCCCTCTCCTTATGTGCAAATATATAGCCCAAATTATATATTTCCCATCTATTCTGTCACTTTTTTTTGTCTTGTCTCGTGCTAAGCTTAAAGAACCTAGCGAAGAAACTGGTTTGTTCTCGAGTTTTACACAGCGTATACTTGAGTGAGTGGCGTATAATACACAAGTAACAAAATTTCTTCCCCCTGTGGAAAAAAGTCTACATACTTTTGTATGTAGGATATTATATTGAAAATATTTTTATATATATATATATATATATATATATATATATATATATATATATATATATATATATATATATATATATATATATATTTAAATATAGAATATTTAGAATATTATATGAAAAATATAATCTACATACTTCCATCTTTCGTCTATCTCAACAGCTATTCCATTAATAATAAGAAGGAAGAATAAATGACCAATCAGGGTTCCTCACACGAAACTTCACAAAACAAGCAGAGAAGGAAAATAAATTATTTGACAATTTGTTCTTGGTTTGCTCGAAAACTTCCTGCAGTGTTAAAAAGAAAAGGGGAATAATTTTCTATACCATCTTTCCCAGCAGATTCTTGTGATCAACTGATGGATTGATGGGCTATTGAAAGTCTGTTGCAGATAAATTTAGCCTTTTTATAGGACTGTCTAGATGTTTTAAAATAAAATAAAGTAAACTAATGACAGTGGGCAGTTGAACTCTTTGGCAAACTGTTTTTATCAATTACTCCCAAAAGATTTTTTTTTTTTTTTTTTTTTTTTTTTTTACCACAAAGTAGCACAACTCTCAGAAACTTAGCTTAAGGTTGGTGTGATAGTGATCTGCCCCATACCATAACTTTTAAACCTCTTTTTTATGCTTTGAATGACAGTGTATGCTCTGTATTGTATAACCAGAACAACTCTATATTCTAGGTATGTCAAAAATTGCCGTACATCGTCTTGTGCCACGTGAATGTCAAGACAAACCAAACACTTGCCAGTCTCGTCGGATATTTCAGAATGCGTCTTCTTGTATAGAAATCACACTGGAAAGTCGAAAAAGAGGTCCAAAAAAATCTGTCATGAGTAATATAGAACCAAATGGAATAATTACTGATAGTGTTGACGCCGCTTTAGAACAAGGAGACCTTTCAAAACGATTAGATGGTGTTGTGCTCTTTCTGGAAAACCTCAAAGTAAAAAACAATGGTAGGGTGATTTTTAAACTGTGTTTAAAGTGCTAAAAGAAGAAGTATTTATTAGTAGAAATTGGTGAAGAGCACAAAGGCAGTATTGTTGCTTATTTTGGACTGGAAAATTTGAATTTGGCTGCCAAGGTTCAGGTCCATAGAATTAACGCCATTAAACAAAATACGGATATATCAATAGCCACGTATCAGGATACGTGAGCTATCGTTACCATGCGGTTGTTTTTTTTTCAAACAAGTTTGAAATTACCTTTTCTGACATGCTTGGGGACCATGGTGCCTGGAATGAAAATGATGTAAGAAGTAGAGCCTAATGCCTACCAGTATTCCAACATCTATTTTAACCCCCCCCTCCCAATATTTCTTGAAAGTTTCAACTTAATACCCTTTGCTGTTTCTGAAATATTGCAGATGTGTAATATTTAAAATATGGATCCAAATAATGTGTTTTGACTCAGTTCATCCTCCTCAGCATTCCCCAATTCCTACCATTATTTCAACATCTATAGGAGCAAAGGAAAGATTATAGTTTGGTGTTTGAAGGTCTAAAATGCTAAAACACCTAACATGGTAAAAAGTAACTGAAACGTTTATTTACTGAGAGTTCCTTAGCCAGAACCGAGTGGTGCCACCCAAATGCAGGCAACTGACAGGTTTCTATTACGCGTAACGTTGCAAAAGTGACTGGAACGTGTGTCTACCATGAGCTTCTTGGCCAAAACCGAGTGGTGCCACCCAAAAGCAGAACACTGACAGATTTCTATTACACGTAACATGACAAAAGTGACTGGAACGTGTATCTACCTTGAGCTTCTTAGCCAAAACCAATTGATGCCACCCAAAAGCAGAACACTGACAGATTTCTATTACACGTAACATGACAAAAGTGACTGGAACGTGTATCTACCTTGAGCTTCTTAGCCAAAACCAATTGATGCCACTCAAAAGCAGAACACTGACAGATTTCTATTACACGTAACATGACAAAAGTGAATGGAACGTGTATCTACCTTGAGCTTCTTAGCCAAAACCAATTGATGCCACTCAAAAGCAGAACACTGACAGATTTCTATTACACGTAACATGACAAAAGTGAATGGAACGTGCATCTACCTTGAGCTTCTTAGCCAAAACCAATTGGTGCCACCCAAAAGCAGAACACTGACAGATTTCTATTACACGTAACATGACAAAAGTGACTGGAACGTGTATCTACCTTGAGCTTCTTAGCCAAAACCAATTGATGCCACTCAAAAGCAGAACACTGACAGATTTCTATTACACGTAACATGACAAAAGTGAATGGAACGTGCATCTACCTTGAGCTTCTTGGCCAAAACCGACCGGTGATCCAAATGGGAAACTCTGACAGATTTCTAATAAACCCAATACGGCGAAAGTGACTGAATTGCTTATTCGTCGAGAGCTTCTTGGCCAAAACTGATTGGTACTATGCAGAACTCCGACATATTTTTATTACACCTAATAGTAAATACAAAGTTCAAATATTATTATTTTAATTATCTACACTTAACAGGGATACGCAATGAAAAGGTTATTTGAGTTGGTAAATTCAGGCATTAAAATTTTCATCTTCAAGCGAATAAAATGAAATTTTTGTGTACACTAGTTTTTTCAAGCAGATATAGTTAATTTACAACGGTCTGTTATCTAATTACAATTATATTCCAATTTAAAGTGATAAAATACACCAACAAATGAAGAAAACATGCCAAAAATTGCACTACAAAGTCGCGGGGTTGGGATTTTTTTTGCCCTTTGCAGAATCAAATCTCCCCTCCAATACAAAACACAATCTCAATGGTGGGATGGGATGCTCAATTGCTTTCTTCCTAAAAATGCCAACGTTAGATATTTGTCTATGTTTTCTTCCCAGTAAACCAATGGGTCCATGTCCTTGTCAGATAGCTCTTTACTTAGGTTTTATAAGACTTAGTCGTAGGATAGTGTTGGTTTCTATCTCTTGACGCACAAAAAAACGAGGACTTTTGCTTGCCATGGTACAGGATCTTTTCCAGGAGCCATATTGTTCCTGTTTCAGTTTTTTATCCATTTGTTCAGCAACAGCTTGTATTTATTGATGAAACAACTTTCTGGTCTAAAAACTGTTGAACTATCAAGCAATATTTTTTTATTCAATTTTTCGAGAGAAAAACCGAATACTCTTATTATACTTCCTTGAGGTTGGTCGTGCTTATTTATTTGTATCTTCTTTGAAGAATAAAATTACATGTCCTGGTGTTTTGAATGGTGATTGGTAGATGAAACATTCAACAACAGATAAACCTGTTGGAAAATTATTAAAAGTTTTCTTTTAATTAGCATATAATAATAAGAATATATGAATTAGAAAATGAACAGACTTTAAACTGCAAAAAACTTAAAAAACAAGTAGCGAGCAACATTAAATCCTGGAATAATCATATAATAAGTCAAATATTAAATGAATAAAAATTACTATGAATAAAAAATGAAGACAAGTAATAAAAAATAAGAGTTGGGTTTCAACCCCTCTGCCCTTTAAAGACCAGAATAGGCTGTTGTATTTTGTAAGGCACACAGTAAAACGCAAAATCCTTGCAAAATTGTGCAGGTCACGAGTCTTGTGTTGTAAAAGGTAAATATATAAAAAATTCAAGAATGTTTAATAATATCTAGTGGTTGCACACTTTGATCAGGTTAATAGACATGCAATTCCTTAAAAAATCGTGTTCAAGGTCTTGGTTCTTTTGAATGGAGAGAGCTGTTCTCGATCTGAGATAGAAAGAAATATCTGACCAAAAGGTCAGAATTGAAATGATTTAGATTTCGAGTCTAAGATTTAATCGTCATATTTTTGTCACTGGAGGTAAAACTTAGCCTATTAATTCCTTTTTTTTAGTCCCACCCCCTCTCCTCTCAGTGGTGCCGGAATAATTAAACTACAAAAATTAATGACAGTGTTTATGTACCACCTATGCTTAAAAGAAAACAAAATTAAAACCTTAACCATGTTAATTAATCTTTAAGCTTGAGAAGTTGAAAACTAGCCAGGCGTTTAGCATCCATGGCTTAATCAAATTGCAAAACAAAAATACTTTTCGTCAAAAGGTGCTCGGCAAATGAAGAATAATGTTGCTGTGGCTAATTTAGGAAGTGAGACTAGCAGTTGGTTCGATGAAGATTTAGGAGTTAATCAATGGTTGTGTTTTATCCCTGTTTATATGGAATATTTCACTTGTCCTAAAAAACAAAAACTAGGGTCTGGGGGATCATGGTATCAGCTGGAAAGGTAAGATCTTCCCAAAATTAGATTAAAATGTCTTCGCAACTTTTGCTAGCGTATTGAACAGTTTTTCGGAGAGTTTGAGAGCTCAGAAAGTAAAGGAATTTTAAGGGCTAACCTGTATTTCTCTTGTGAGCCCTGATTCATTTTAATTACTTGGGAAGAACACCTTAAATTTGAAGTGTTTTTACTTTTGAGTTTACGATTTACTAACTACGATGAAATATGTTCATGGACCTTCTTTTTGGTTGATTGATTGTACTGTTTGCCTAGGTGATTAGCTGTTTGGCTAAGTGATTAGATGGGTGAGTAGGTCAAGGGCTCGTTCAAGTTCTTATCTGTCTCAATTGTCAAAATAGTAAAACCAGTGGCGGTTCTTGCCTCTCTTGTTCCTGGGCAAAATCTTGATTAGTGCCCTCCCCTCCTGTCTCTCACAAAATTTTAGGGCCAAACTTTGACAAAATTTTCGTTTATTAGCATTATTTTAATTATTCATTTAAATTATTATTATTAAATAAACATTTAAATAAACATTATTAAATTATTCATTTATTATTTAAATTATGTATTCATTATTTTTTTATTGGCTTTTATTTTATTAATTAATTAAGAATTTCCTAATTATTTTCATTTATTAATTGCATCCTCTACTTAATAAAAATAAAACTCAAACTTTGCTAAATAAATTTAACCATTAAATTATTTATTTGAAATTTTTTACCCCTACAATTTCCGCACCTGGGGCACGTGTCCCCTCTTCTTCACTGTTTTTTTCTTCTTCTTCACCGAATAATTAGCAGAAAGATCAGTACCTGAGCTAAGATTAGGATTGTGCAAGCTTTAGTAAGAACAGTGTTCTAGTATGACTGTGAAATGTTGAGGCAATACAAGATTGAAAACAATACGATTAGTGTTTTGAAAAGATTGTTTTTAATTAAATTTTAGTATAACATGATGCATTGCATAAGACATAAAATAAGAACCTTAACAGTCAAATATAAATTTTAAAAAGCAGAATGTTACTGTCAAATGAAATACATAAATTGAGATTTAATATTTGAAATTAAAGCTAATACAAAAAAGTTAATTTTAAGATTTAGTTTTTGGTATGGCTTTTGGAAAAGATGGAATAACAGTATTTCTCAAGCTTTTCTTTGCATTATTTTGGCATCTAAAATTTCTATTTTTGTTTCTAAGCGCCTACTGTAACTGAACTTAAGAAGTGGTCTATAGTTCAGTTAAAAGTTATTTCTTTTTAGTTTTAAAATGTTTTCCTGTAGTTTTACTTTTTGATAGTTCTGTGCAAGGAGCTTTTTGTACCCAAGTATTTACGCTCAATGCCTTATCCAGTATAAAACTGGAAGTTGCATTCAATATATTACTAGTGTGTTCTTATCTTTTCTTTCATTTTTCAGATGATCAGTCTTTCAAAAGACTCCTCGGAAATCTTACAGATACTGTAAATGACGCAAAAATAGTTATCAGCAGTCAGTCAGATCGTTTTAACCAGCTAGAATATGAAAATAACGGATTAAAAAATGAAGTACGATTGTTGAAGAAAAAAGTTGCTGATCAAAAACTGGAGCTTACTAAACGTCATAGTCAACTTCAACGGTTTATCAAGCTTTGTAGGTATGATATTCTTTTTGTATCTCGGACGTTTGCTTGGTGGTACTATATTTTTTTTCTGTGTTTCTTCTTTTAAAAAATTCAAACGTGTAATCATGGACTGATGGGAATATTGTTTCTTAGAATACGTATATTAAACTGTTTGGATTGATCACCGACTCTTACACTGTTCTGTTCTTCATTGCTGTGTCTTTAGAATTGAACTACACCAATTAAAGTGTTTGGAATTGATAAAATGCTAGCATGAAAAAAAATCACTACTCTATCAGAGTTGAGTTCTACCTGAAGAAAGAAATCACCTAAACCGCAGACCTACTAAAGTCTTGTCTTTATTTGTCTTTTTCTGTCAACTTAATTAAATTATTTTTTGAACATCTACAGAGCTTTGCTGACAAGTGAAATTATCCGTTTTTTTGTAATTTAAACGATCTTTGTTTACGGAACCAAAATGTACACGTAAAAAATAAATATCAAACAGTTCGTGGTAACGAACTGTAGTAAGGAGCGACCCGGCTCAATAGTAACCAAAACTCTAAAAAATTGAATTTTGATATCAATAGCTACATCAAAAGAATCGCATTTTAACGCTGATTTTAAATATATATCCCCAGAAAGAAATTAACTATTATGATCCATTTCAGCTTCTTGTTTTCGTCATAATCATCAAATTGGTTTTTATTGTCTCAAAAGGCTATTGTGTTTAAGTGTTCATGTGTCAATTAGGAACTCTGTATATACAAAATGTTTAAGTAATGGTCTGTTGTGATCACGTAAACCCATGACTCTCAACGTGGGGTTCAGGTTCAACCGGTGGGGCATGGCAGAATTTCGATATGTCACGGGTCAGATATGCATCCTTTGGCTGTCTATACCTTAGAGCCTTTGAAAACAAGACAGATTTTGTGTGAATTACGTCGCATTGTATAAAAGGAGTTGTATTCACGTAATATTCTTCATTACCATGAAATATGCATATAGGATAACCCGAAAAAAAAAACAAGTTAAAGGACTTTTAAGGTTTTTTTTGGGTGAATATGTAAGATTTTGGATCATAAAATTAAATACCATGAGGTGGGAGGGGGGTCAGGATTTTAGAAATGCTTAGGTGGGCCATGATCCAAAATCTGTTGATAACCACTGGTTTAAACTGTTGGTATCATAGAAAAGTCTGTCGGGGTTTAGTGATTGGGAGAAATGGGGTTTAGTAATTGAAAGTAGTAATAAATCACCAGATATTACAACCTTGTTCAGTATTTGCTACATATTTTAATAACAGCCTTTTCTGGTCATTTGGATTTCTGAGAGGACTGTCTGTCCAAAGTTAATAAAAGAAATTTTACAATTCAGCAATTTGAAAAAAAAGTGAAAGATTTGTTTGGGATTGCTTAAGTCTGTCATTATCGAAAGTATAATTAAATTTTTATGTTAGTCAATTCTAGATATTACTCAACATATATAGCCGTAGAGCATTAAAGTTCTTTAGAAAAAGGAAAGGAAATAGCGGTCTGTTAGTAGTAAAAATTCTTGAAGTGCATCGTCTTAAAAACAAAATGCTATTAATTAGAACGACTATTGAAATACAAAATAAATTTACGAATTTACGATTTTTTTAATTTGATCGATTACCTTCTTTTTCTTTTTTTTTATGTAAATCTACCGATAATTGTTTCTCATCATGTGTTGTTTGTCTAAGAAGTGGTACGTTAGTAATCACTTTTGATCATTTTATATGTAAGTTATTAAATAAAAAAAAACTAATTTTTTTAGCTGAAAGTAAGGAGCGACATTAAAACTTAAAACGAACAGAAATTACTCCGTATATGAAATGGGTTCTCCCCTCCGCAATCCCTCGCTCTTTACGCTAAAGCTTTTAATTGTTTTAAAAAATAGAATTGTGGCAAAGAGTCAAACTTTAGCGTAAAGAGCGAGGGATTGCGGAGGGGACAACTCATTTCATATACGGAGTAATTTCTGTTCGTTTTAAGTTTTAATGTCGCTCCTTACTTTCAGCTACAAAAATTAGTTTTTTTTATTTAATTTCTGAACGTTTTTGAATTACTGCATGTTTGGTTTTGGCTCTCCTCATATAAATTATTAAAATTAAATTTGTATATTAATTCTTTTTTTGGCTGAATGGCTTTCTCTTAGTTTCGATCAGACGATTTTGAGAAATAAAGGGTGGAGAAGGAGGTCTAGTTGCCCTCCAATTTTTCGGTTACTTAAGAATGCAACTAGAACTTTTAATTTTTAACGAATGTTTTTATTAGTAAAAAATATACGTAACTTAAGAATTAACTTACGTAACAAACTTTCATAATCTTATATTTTTATTATGTATACGAGGGGGTTTGTACCCTCGTTAATACCTCACTCTTTACACTAAATCGTAAGTTTTGTCCCAATTCTTTAAGAATGACCCCTGAATCAGAAAGGCCGTAGAATAAATAGTTTAAATTATTAAAAATACTTTAGCATAAAGAGCGAGGTATTTATCTCCTCCTAAATACCTCGCCCTTTATGCTAAAGTATTTTTAGAACCCCTCATTTGCGTAATAATCTCTGTTCGTTTTAAGTTTCAATGCTACCCCTTCCTTTCATTTGAAAAAACGTTTTCATATTTATTTTTCATTGTTTTCTTATAGTAATGCTAGAAAATCCTGCGCCCTTTTCATTGAATTTTTCTCCCCCCATGACAGATTCCTCCTAGGAAAGATCCTCCAACATAGCCCCCTCCCCTCAGCCCCACCCCCAAACAAAATAAAATCCCCCTGAAAACGTCTGTACACTTCCCAATAACCATTACTATATGTAAACACTGGTCAAAGTTTGTAACTTACAGCCCCTCCCCCAGGGATTGTGGGGGAGTAAGTCATCTCCAAAGACATAGTTATTATGGTTTTCGACTATGCTGAACAAAATGGCTATCTCAAAATTTTGATTTGTTGACTTTGGGAAAAAAATGAGCGTGGGAGGGGGTCTAGATGCCCTCCAATTTTTTTGGTCACTTAAAAAGGGCACTAGAACTTTTCATTTCCGTTATAATGAGCCCTCTTGCGACATTCTAGGATCACTTGGTCGATACGATGACCCCTGGGAAAAAGAAAAAAATAAATAAACACGCACCCGTGATTTGTCTTCTGGCAAAAAATACGAAATTCCACATTTTTGTAGATAGGAGCTTGAAACTTCTACAGTAGGGTTTTCTGATACGCTGAATCTGATGGTGTTAAATCGTTAAGATTCTACGACTTTTAGGGGGTGTTTCCCCCTATTTCCTTAAATAAGGCAAATTTTTTCAGGCTCGTAGCTTTTGATGGGTAAGACTAAACTTGATTAAACTTATATTTCAAATCAGCATTAAAATGCGATTCTTTTGATGTAGTTATTGATATCAAAATTCATTTTTTTAGAGTTTTGGTTACTATTGAGCCGGGTCGCTCCTTACTACAGTTCGTTACCACGAACTGTTTGATAATCAACTATCCAATGTGCTTCGGAGAACAAACACAAAGTCTCTTAATTCTCGACTATCTAGCACTTCACCAAGGCGTTGGTGACTAATGGTTACATCTCTTTTTACAAGGGTAAGAAGTTATACAACTTAAGCAATTGTTTTAAATCTTTCAATTATTGATTCATCTATTGTAGAATACCCGAATTTTTATATGAACTTGTCTCTTTTTGACTCTTTTTTAAGATGTGGTCACAACTTTCCATGTATCCACAAAATCTTATTTTTTCGCTTCTGACTGGTGGTAACCTGTCATTTAGTTTCGGAATTATTTGGTATATCTTATTGAAACTTCATAGTAGAGCTAACTAAAAAAAAAAAAATTCCGCAATCCAGTCTCTGGAGAAGTTTGTATTTCTTTTTTTTGTCATTTTCGAGAGATTTTTAGAGCTTTAATACATTCTCATTGTTCTAAAATTATGCTGCTCAAATCTTGCAGGGCTCATTGGGCTATAAATTAAGAGTTATAGTGCTCTTTTTAGGGATTGAAACCAATTGGAGGGCACTTATTCTCAATGTCATTGCCTCAACTGTTGCCCTAGGCACCACTCCAGCACCAAATTCAAGAATTGAAAAAAAAACATTTTATAAAAAATGATTTGAACTCAATCTCCCCTCCACCCTACTTTGTATTATTAGACATCCTTCTCTTCTTTTGATTGAAGAATTGTCCTAAATGATTGAAAGGTAATCATTAAATATCATTAAAATTGTACCATGACTGTCCTAAGACTGACATGGTCTGTGTAACCCTAGGGGCAGGGACATTAAACAATGGTATGGTCCAAAAATAGATGTTTCTTGGATGCATGATAATATAAAGGTGGGAATGTTACACCGTGTTTGGATCATAATCATTAAGGTCTTTTAGCCAACGAAGTTGGCCTAAGAAATAGGTTTATAAAATCATCTTCTAGCTTATGTGATTGGAGAGCTCTTGGGGCCGTCATTTCTCTCTAACGTGTCTAGTTTCGTGGATATCGACAAGTTGCACCTCGTTCGACCTAGGGATCAATTAAGGAATGTTTTAAATAATTAAATGTTAATCATTAAGATTGTAACACTGAAAGAAAGTGTTTTACAAATCATTCTTAATTTTCACCGAAGTTGTTGATTTAGGCCTAGTTTTAAGTGACTTATCACAGATATGATGCTAAAATTTTAATACGAGTATCTTAAAATAAAACACAGCATGAAGGTTTAGTTTTTTCTTTATTACGCAAATGACTTCAAAGATTTCTCCAAAGTTTGTATTAATTATTTCTTATCCTTTTATTTTTATCAAAATCAGTCGCTAAAATTGCAAATTCGATCTGAAAAACAATCAGAACATTAGTCGCTAATTGTGTTTGACTCCAGTCAAGGAGTTTTTCAAGCATCAATTGCAAATATTAGGCTACGTTTGCAGTTGGATCGTTTCAAAACGAAAAAAGTATACTGTATGCTTGTCTTAAAAAAAAATTATATTTCTATAACAGTTAGTATCGAAGGTTGTTTTATCTGTATGGAAAATTGACAAGTCTCCAGCCAAAACTCAATAAAAAAATGTCTCACAACTGGTAATTGAACTAATAAACACACTTAGAAACAATAGGGAAAGTTTTCTCAAGACAGTGGAATTCAATTCAGTGAATATTTTGGCCCTATATCCAAGGGCCGTCCTCGGCACAACACCAACAAAGACTGCATAGTTTTCAAACCTTTACTGTATTCTCAAAATTACCACATTATTAATTCAGAAGATTTAGTTGAAAAATTCAACAACACAATTATATCCGAAAACACAGTAATTAGTCGTTTTGGCATTGTTTCCATATCGGTTATTGTTATTAGTCACTATTAATGGTAATTGAACATCGAGGTGGGTGATAAAGACTTTTGAAGTCAATAAGCATGGGCAACGCACTGCTTTAGATTTAGCACAGAATAATTTTGCCTTCCATGTGTTTTTGTTTTCCTGGCCACATCAGATAGGACGGATGGTTTTTAGAAAGTTACAGACAAATACAATTTGTCTTTAACAAACTTTTCGAGATAGGCTGTAAACTCTAAGATCAGCCTTGTTTATGTGACAGCCTGTGTGATTTATACAACGTCAAAGGCAATGGGACAAAATTGTTAAAATAATGTTTTTCAACACAGTTCTCAGTTCTCACATATATATTTTAGCACAGAAGTAGTTAGGCTCCACCTTGTCAAAATCATACTAGGATTTCAGGAAATTTGATTGGAGGATCTCAAGTAAGGCTATGGGATTTGACCGCCTCCTGATTTTGTTCAATTAGACATGTTGTACTATTATGGCTCCCGATCATTGAAGGATTGAGCAGAGAATTGTCCTAAATGACTAAATTATGACTGCTAAAAATCAATTGCATTAGTTAAACTAATTGCATTGATAATTTAGTTATAATATAAACAATTTGGGAATTAAGCTTTGCAGAAAGCGTCTACTGAAATTTATTTTTGTGGAATACATCCAGTCCCTCTGGTATTACGAGTTACGAACTATCTTACTCTGACTACTCTTAGCATGACAGCTGAATTAAAAAAAAAATGTTTTCAATTTAAAATTTGTTCAGAACTTATTAGTCCGTGATTGCTGAAAAAAATTGGGTTACATTAGGTTATTTTGTTTTATCCCCGAGACCCTTGGGCTCTGAGGAAACTGAAATGCACTCTAGTCACTAATAATTTACATTTTCAGAGAAATGCAACTATCCATCGTGACCTTCATTGGCTTAGAACCCGAAAATGGAATCGACTAACTCGAGTATATTTTCTATTTTTATATGTTTTGTAAATGAAATTCAGACCAGGATTAGATTAGTAAATTTCTTGTATTGAGTTTCTTGTGTAGTTTGAGATTCAATTTTCTTCTTTTTTCAGTCACTATCCGAAACATTACTTAGGCACTAGAAAATTGACCATTTCGAGATTTGGGGATTTGGAACTAGAAATGTCCATTCTCCGTACGGCCCTGGTGTTTGACATACGATCCTATTACGTTTTTTTCTATTTAGGATATTTAGGGTATTTCTAGTAGAACCTAGCTTCTGGTCCTTTGTTTCAGTCAAAATCGTACTCTCGTAATCACTACCTACTGGTCATTAATAGCTAAATAATTTATAGCACTCTTGTATGCTCTAAAATTTAAGGATTGGGGGTGGCTATGTTGAGAAAAAATTGAGATGAATGAGATAATTGCCAAGTATTCTTTTGTAGCTATTTCTCAGAATGTGCCACCCTCTCAAAAAAAATGACAATTCAATCCATCCATGGCCTATGGTCCTCTTCAGGTCATAAAAACGAATACGCTCTAACCCCTTGGAGTCCAAAGAGGTCTAAAGCAACCTCCTTAAAAGAGAGGCTGCCTTCTAATTGGCCTTTTAGATACTTGTTTGATGTACCGTCACAATATGTAGCGTAACTAGTCAGTACCAAAAAACTTCTTGTGATGGATTTGCTATGGATTTACAGACACATTCATCTAAATGATATAATTCTAGAATACACGGCAACAGATCAAATAGTCTAGTTCAGGGTATTTAATTAACAGTCAATCTTTTTCCCGTCTCTCGCCTTGTTTAGTTTCTTTCTTTTTCAGATTGAGGTTTGTTTTCTCTTAGCAAGTGTTTGTACACTATTTGTCTGCAGTCCTACGGTCTGAACGTTTGAACTCTGAAAGTCTATGCTCCTCATGCCATCATAACCTCAAAAATGTTATAATTAGGTAAAAATAACTAAAAAAAATCCCTAGACCTTGTAACAACTTTCATACAACCATGTGCTAATACAATATTACTTAATCTTAACAATGTAACCCAAGTAGCCGAAACTTGTCAGGAAATGTTTTTCTTGCCTTGCCCGACTGTCCTTTATATTAATTTTAAAAAAAAATAAAAAAAAAGTTTTTCAAAGAAAAGCAAAAATCTGCATTAAACCAGAAATGAGCAGAAATAAAATAAAATTGTTTTTCAATCGTAGAACCACCATAAATCACTATCAATAAATAAATGAAACCCTAAACGAACAGAATTGATTTAAAACTTTTCGGAATATTGAGGGTGATGTTGACACTATGTACATGCAGGTTGTCAAAAGAGCGTAGCTACAATATATCAGGAACTTCTTTGGATAATAAGTCGGAACTTTCAGGGAATGTTAAAGGGTGTTTTGAACTAAATCAAAAGACGCTGTGTCCACCAAGGTTGTCAAAGTGATGTACGTGCAATGTTATAAGAATCGCTAAAGGTATTAAGTCAGAACTTTCAGGGAATGTTGAGGAGGACTTTAGACTAAATAAAAATACGTTATGTGAATCCTGGTTGTCAAAAGAGCATATCTGCAGTAACCCAGGATCGGCTTGGGTTATCAAGGTGAAACTCTCAAATTTCAACTTTCTGAACAAATTACGCTATTGTCTTTTTGTAAGCTTTAGGGGGCAGTAGCCCTACTCCTTCTTTTAGTAATGTCTGTTCAGGAACATTTTAAATTTGGCTGGGTTGTTCATTGTAATTTTTGTGTTCTGTTGGCAGTGTTGCTCTCTTTTTCAAACCAGATTGAAGGCTGGGGTGTCATATGATTTAAATTGAATCTTTGTTTAACCAGCTGATTTCTATATATATTGTAAAGAAATTGATCTTGAAGAACAAAAGGTCAGTGAAAATTAGTTACTTATTTTTCTTTTTTTTTCTGGGGGTTGGTTTTAAGTTGACATATCTTTTCTTTACACGTTCATAATAATGATGTTGACTAACAATTTTTATTAAAAATATTCGGGATAGTGGACACTATGACACTATGTTCGTTTTTAAATTTGAGTCAATTACTCATCTTAATTTCTGTTTGTCTTAGGATTCATCTACAGCAGCATCTTTTATTGTTTTTCTTCACATTATTGTTTGTTTTAATATCTGTTTGTTTTAATATCTAATATATTTGAGTGAATTAATCTCTATTCGCTCTTTTTAATCTCTATTCGCTTTCGTTGATCGTAATTAACGTTTATTTTAAAGTTGAATTATAATAGGATTTTATTTCTGCTCGTCTCTTTACTTGATACGTCTCTTTACATTTCGTTGAAAAACTTATTTTTTCTAAAGATGTTTAATCAAATTAATCTCTTGGAGAAATTTGCTCTGATTTGATACTTGTGACCCAAATATAAGTAACTCAAGTTTATGCCTTCTCTTCTAAGGATGTTTGCAGATGAGTAATACACTGGCCATTAAGCATTATTTTTAGACACGTCTTTATAATTTTAGTACTTTTATGTTATTTACGAAAAATTTACCAATAAGGTGACTGAACTTCGTGAAAGCCTTAAAATGAAAAATACAAGTAGCAATTTTATACTTAAATGCCAGCAACAATCGATTAATAACCCATTGCCTTAACTTATTAAATGTAATAAAATAGGAGTCGCTATTCTTTCCATTTCTTCCAAAAAATAAATATATTTAAAGAAGGATTCTTTTTTTTATTAATAAATAATTATAATTTTTTTTTAGCTAAGATATAAAGTAGACTCACTGCGTGATAACCTCAAAATGCAAATTCCAAGTGTCTTTTCCGCTAAGCACGGTAGAATGGAACATGCTGTGTTCTTCTCACAACCTATTTTTAAAAAGACTAGACGCAAATAGGTATAATTTATTAAATGGATAGGTAAGATAATAATCGCAATTCTTTGCAATTCTTCCGAAGAAAATATAATTCACAAAAATATGACTAGAAAAGCAAAAAGCACTAAAAGCTAGGTTGTGAAAGGAGTCGAATTTCGATTCGACATCTGGGTGTCACGTTCGACGTCACTGAGAGAAAAAAAAACTCTTCAAATAGGTGAATATTCCGTCGGCATAATTATGTTTTAACAGAAGCTTTGTATTTATGCACTAGAATGTAATATTGGTACCCTTACAGGAATACTTTTTGCGATACATTTCCTAGGAAGACATCAGCATCACGTTTTTAACCAAGCATATTAGCCGTAATTCGACATCGCTTGATCATTTTCTTTTGAAATTATCTAGCTCTTCGTGGCAGGATTAAATTGATAGTAATATTTCACAGTTTTATCGCCTTGGGCTATGTATTACTCGGTCCCTATTCTCTTCGCGTGATATTCTTGCAGCGGATAATCTAACTGGGGAATCCGTAGTAGAAATTCTTCTTCTATTTCTCCTCATTTTTACTAAATCTTCACCAAAAACATCGCCTGCTCGAAGTGCTGTAATCAAGTCATCAAACTCTCCATCCTGTTGAGTAGATGAATTCAACGAACTGTCAGATACTTTCGCTGCTAGTATGTCACGACTGCATCTCCTGTCGAAGGTTCTCTGCCTCAACTAAAGGAAAAGAATTGATGAACATACTCATATATTGCTGTCGGTTGAAATACATGAAAAAAAAACATATACTCTTCTATGAGGATAAAGAAAAACTATTCCTAGTTTAAATATTTTTAGCTTGTACGTTCCAGTAACCCGGAATTTGCCTTATTCTGGCTACAACTACTTAATATTGATAACCGATAACCTACCCATTAAAAGGGGTAGATTGAAGTAGAACAACAAAAAATAAACTTCAAGCCTAATATATTTTCAAAACTTTCATATTTTTAACACCTTCAAATACAGGAGGTAGGAGGCTAAATATCTCCCCTAAGATTGGCTTAACGAACCCTAACAAGATATTTGGGAGACATGGAGTAAAATCCTAATAGCTGGAATTTAAAACCGCTTTTTAAGCATATGACTTCCCTGCTTCTCTAATTAATTTGCTTGTATGCATGCTACTTATGACCTTTACTGTTTGATAATGGTAACAAGAATAAATATGCTGCCTCTTCAGTTTCTGTTATACACCTTTGAATACTAAGGCGTATTTTGATTTTGGTTTGTTAAAAGCCATTAAATTGGTTAAAAGTAATTGGGTTTATAAAGAATAATAATAAATAAGTAAATTGCAAGCATTGAATCCAAATCACATTGACAACATAAAGGTTATATTTCGACGTTCAACGTTAACGAATGAACGTTATACTTTCGAATAACGAATAAGCCTTAAATTGTCTCACCTCTTCTTCTTGCTGCCTCCTTTTTTCCTCTTCTTCTCTCTTCTTCCTTGCTATTTCGTTTTCTTGTTTGGCTTCGATCAGTGCCGTTAAAAACTTGTCGATTACGCCGAAAAATTCATCAGGCGTTGAAACTGCAGGGTCATCACCAAACAAGGCCACAGTTTTCTCAAACTATAAAACAGTATTTCATTGCAAACGACTTCTTATTTCTTTTCTTTTCCAGCGTTACCCGCCTGATCCTTGCCCAAGCTGTAACTATACCCTACTAAGTTTATTTCCACATTTTTGATTCACGTGTCAGTCATTGTATAAGGACTTGCAGATATTTAAACTGTCAAGACCAACTCTCATGAGAAGTTGGCAGCATTTTTCGCTTACGTTAGATTTATCAAAATGGCCCTAACGCTTTGCAACGTTTTCAACATTTTGCAAAGGTTTGCTTTTTACCAGAATTTTTTTTCAGGGTTAGTGTAAAAAATCTTAGCATTAGGTGTTTTAGGACACATAATTATTTATCAGATAATTGCCTTTTCCTTTATTTCCCCTTTTGAAAATTCCTCATCTTATTCTTAGTTGTGAAGCTATGAATCATGGTTTTCAAAATTGTGTTTGACTATGCAATTTGAGTTTCAATATTATTGATTTCAAAGCGAGGAATTACCTTTTCCAGTTTGCTTGAAGAGATAGCTAAAGATGTAGCCTGTGGAGTCATTGATTTCCCTTTTTCCAATCACTATTTTTACTGATCATATCCACTGATCGTAAACGCTTCTGATTGATCACTTTCCGTATGTTAAAGGCGGTTTAGTTTAAAACCAGCAGTGTTCTTTTTAGTTCAGTTTTGTAACAGGTTTTGATTTCGCCGTGCGAAAAGTTGGGTAGCAAAGTAGCAATGCTACTTGGCAGTTTTCAAATTTGTTGTCAGATTTTTTCTGAAAATACCATTTTACACAAAAAAGCCGTTTTCATTTTTGATATTCTTTTTTTTACTGGGTGATGTATCTCTTCTCATGCTGCTGCTTTTTAAGAATTTGATCGAACAAAAATCTCATTGAGTTTCAATGTCGCTATGTAAAAGTTTACCTTTAAATTTTCTTAAAATTTTGAAAAAATTTACTTTTAAGTCATTGTTGTCCTTTGTCCTTGAGGACAAGTTTTTACTTAATCCATTTCTCTTCAACTGGAAGTAAATATTTGTCCAAATCTTGCGCAAATAGCCAAATTCTCCCAAAACTGTCTACTCGTCAGTTGAAAAATTTTTTAAACGGCTGGTAGCTATCAAGGTGTACACGCAGCTAAAGCAAGTAATGGTAAAGCTGGAACATGGAAGATTAGTTGCCTGAAACAGCCACGCAGCAATGTAGCAGCAATTATTTATTTATTTGGGGGAGTAGATTAGGGCAAAACTAACATCACAGCTTCATAATGCATGTGACTGCAAGGCTGTCAATCAATATTGTTCTTTCAAAAAATCAAATGGCGCTTTTTATAGTTGTTGTATAGTGAGCAATGAGTATCAAGCATGTAATTGGGTATGCATTATTTTTATAATACCAATACCATTGGAGTGTACAACTTCATCCGTAAAGTAACAGGAGTAAGCTATATACAGTGTACTTCACACTTTGAACACTATACTCCACAAGCAGTATTAAAGTAAATATGATCTTTGATAAAATGGTACGCATGAAATTATGTAGCATGATATTTATGGCTAGTATCTGACTTGCCACTGAATTAGATTAGATTGTTAATTGTGATTCAGAAAGTTATTGATTTTTATAACTGCAAGCTATACAAAGTTACATTTTTTCCTTTTCTGCAAATTTTATGTATAAACATGCTTTTTGCTCAAAGTAAAGCTTTCAAAACACATGATGTGCTGCTAAAATGTCAGCAGCTTTTGGAATTCTGTTACTGAGAGCTTTGGAACATTTCGCACACCTGGTCCTTTCTTTTGGAATTACTATATACATTTTATCCTGTTTACTGACCAGGGTAGTAAATGCTTTCACGTTACAATCGATGTGACTAGAAAAGTTGAATTTCTATGTCCAGTTTTTGTATCCCTCGGTAGGAGGGTTTTTAGCCTCCAGATCAATTTCCGCTTAGTTACGCGGAAGTACGGTCACTTCTACTTTAAACCGACTACCTTGCGTGGTAGTAGCTCTTTAAGGTTATACCAAGGCGTGGTATTAATTATTTTTATCAATCCCATTTCTGAGACTCATGTTTGAGCCTATAGCTAGTTGTTATTTAGATTGTAGAAAAGCCTAATGGTGGTTTGCTGTACTTATCCAGCAATATGACTTTTGATACCATGGTTTCATCAACGGATTATAATCTTGTCCATAAATCTATTGAAGTTATAGATTGCACGTCCGTAATTTTAGTCTTGACTTCTTGCTAAATAAATAGTATCAAATCTGAGAGGC